>NW_019384869.1:1530041-1536969 GCF_000671375.1 Centruroides sculpturatus
ACCAAATGTTATCACCAGTGTTATACTGTTTAATACACCTATCAGTTGTTTTGTGCATAGATGCAGGCTTTTAATAGGATTGTATTTATTTTATATCTGTTAAATTCCAAACGAAGAACACTTCCTGGCGTATTAAACTCCAATTGATATAACTTGCGTATAAATATATTTTGGATTTTTTCAAAGTTATTAAATCTATTGAGGCACCAGATTGGAGCAGCATATAACAAAGCATTTAATACTATAGAATTAAACAATTTAAAATGTACCTTATTATTTCTTATTTTTGCTTTAGAGAACAAAATTATCAGATTATTTAGAAGATTTCTAGATTTAACCGTTATATATTTATAGTGTTTGTCAAATGACATATTGAAAGACCATATAAGTACTAAAAATTTATTTTCGTTAACAATATTTAATTTAACATTTTGAATATAGAAAGACATAACTTTTTTAGACAATCTATTTCCATTTCTGAAAATCATGACCTCAGATTTGTTAGGATTAATTTTAACCTTCGACTTATTTAGATATTCAGTTATTTGTAAAATTTTACGTGGAAGAACTACTGCAGATGGAGCAAGGATGACTATGTCATCTGCATAGGATATTGATTGAATACAAATATTATCAATATAAATACCATCGTTTTCATTTGTAAAACAATCATTTAAATCATATAAAAAGAAATTGAACAAATAAGGAGAAAGAGGATCACCTTGTAATAATCCCCTGCAAGTTGAGAATGGATTTCCACATTTATTATTCTGTTTAATTATAACATTATAGTTGCTGTAAAGTTGACCAATAATTCTTACTAAACGTTTGCAAGCCTTATGTTCAAGTAACTTATTCTGGAGCAATTTAATACTTATTGAATCATATGCCTTTGATAAATCCAGAAAAATAGAAAAAACTTTATTTCTCTTTTTAAATAACTGCAATTGAATAAGTGACATTAAAACGAATAAGGCTTTTTGCGTGCCCCCATTAGCAACGTAAGCAAATTGAGTTCGATTATGTAGATTATTTATATTAGTCCATCTGTTAAATTTTTTAGCTAGAATAGCTGTGAAGATCTTTCTGAAATTTGACAATAATGCAATTGGACGATAGTTCGCGGGCTCATCTTTGTGACCTTGTTTATAAATCATAGATAAAATCACCTCTTTCCAGATTGATGGAATTTCTCCACTAGAATAAATGTTGGTAAAGATTCTAGTCAGATATTGTACCAGTTTGAAAGGTAAAAGTTTGATTACAAAATTTGGAATGCCATCGGATCCAGGAGCCGATTTACTTTTTAATCTATTAATACAATCTTGTGCGTCTTGAACTTCAAAGAATTCATTTTGATTTACATCAAAACCTATTGAATGATCAATGTGTATGTTCGCTTGATTACATGAATATTCATTCGAAAATTTCTTAAAATGACTCACCCAATCCTCATGACTGATAGTTCTTTGACTGGTATATCCTTGTCTTTTCTGCCGATAATCGTTAATGATTCTCCAAAAGGAGCTCGAATTCTTAACTTCCATTAATGTTTTGCTTAAGTTCACCAAATATCGTTTCTTTTTTGCTCTTATTAAGTTAGAGTATAAGATCATAATTAATATATTCTTAATAATCCTTACTATTATATATCTATAAACAAAAATGTTTGTTTGTTCTTTATACATTCCTCGATCGTTCTGTTCAACTGCTAAAAAAAAGCAATTTTATTTTAAAAATATTTTCACTTAGATAATGGCGTACATCCAACTCCAAATTACTCATTGAATTTCTATGTATCCATTAATTTCTGTGTACATTGNAGTTAGAGTATAAGATCATAATTAATATATTCTTAATAATCCTTACTATTATATATTATATAATAATATATAATTAATTACTAAATTTGTTTCATTGGTAAACTCATTTTAATCAAATTAATGAGTATTTTACTTTTCTGGCCGTTACGTTTACGTAACAAGAGAAAGTATTGGAATCGTATCAAATTTGACCCTCCAAGTTTTTTCAAATCCCCACATTTTCAGACCTTTTGATCTCCAAAAAGAAGCAAAAAAGGGGTTAGAAATTTTTGTGGTTATGTATGTATGTGTGTGTGTGTGTGTTAGCATCTATTTTGTTTAATATCTCAGGATGGTGTAATAATGATAAAACAAAATTTGGCATGGTGGTTTGTGTATAAGGGACATTGAAGCTGTTAAATTTTGGTTTCAAAAGGTCAAAGGGTGGAACAATAGAGAAGTGTCAAGTGTCATATCTTGTGTGGAATCTGATGTAATGCAGATTTTATTTGTTGTTAGCATTTTATTTATTTTTGAAACTCGTCTTTTTCCTGAAAGTTATCCTTTTTGCCATGTTCTGCACATTTCTTGACTAGGACACATGTTTATATGTAAAGGTGTGATTGGCCCTCCAAAGCCGGAGGCGCTTGAAACAAAAGGAGTGACGTGGAACAATAGAAAATAAGGTCAGAAGCTTCTGGGAAGTCAGAAAGAACGGACCACGTGAAAGACCTCGAATATAGTAGGACGAGACAAAGGAACTTCATATAGTTAAAGACATTTCCTCCTCGAACTTACATAAAATATTTACATATATAATAAAAAGTTGAAAATTTTGACTTAAATTTACACTGATCTGAAAGCCCCTTTCCCTGCAGCATTGTACACTTTTCCCATGGGTGTCCCACACTCAAAAATTTCTGGCTATATCCCTGTAATAGGAATACTGCAAAATTTAGAGTTAGCCAGTTACAGTTGTATACCCACAATACATAGAGCAGATTATAATATTCTTGTTTTAATTAGTCAAAAGGTGTTTTCTAGAAACCCCAAATTTAAATAGATGTACAGGTAACCCCGTATAACATGGCACCGTATAACACGGATTCACTCTAACACAGTTCGAGAATTGGTACCATCCCCCGTATAACACGGTACTTTTATAGCACGGATTCACTCTAACACGATTCGAGAATTGGTACCATCCCCCGTATAACACGGTACTTTTATAGCACGGATTTACTCTGACACGGTTCGAGAATTGGGTAAAACCCTCGTACAACAGGAAATGTAATAAATTTNTTTTTAAATTTTTATATATAGTACTATCTATGAAATTCATTATATATGCATTTATTAATTAATATTAAACAAAATATATTTTCTTTGTGACTTTACTCGGGACCAGTGTATTTAAGGTATTGTCAACACTGAAGAGGGGTTAAGACCAAAATGCATTCTACGATGACAATTCAAAGCAATTAGTTTTGCATGCTGTATGATAAATCCTACATTTGTTGAGTTGTGAGATTTAAGAAGTACTTTATTTCTTTCTTCAGACGAATATATGGTTTTAATATTACTAATTTTGCTTTAGATTTTACTGGTTTATTGACAATTTCAATCTTAAGTTTTAAAAAATATCTAAAATGATTGTATGTAATGAACAATAGCATTCTGTTTGGTAATTTGTTTTATTCATTATTTATATCTACATAAAAGCAAAATCCTTTGAAATTACAAGTAACATTATCAGTAACATTATCCAGTAAAATTACAAATACATTATTCTCTATCTCTGAAAGAGAATAATGTATTTGTTTATAATGTATCATAATACTGTAGATAACCAGATGGTTGAATAGTAAAGACACCAAGTCAGAAATTTTCATTATTATATTAGACTCTATTACCTCATCACTCAGTTAGTCTCACCATGTATTTGGCCAAATCACAATGGGCAAGGAAGAAAGCTTTTTAATGCTCACAAGACAAAAAACTAAAGAAAAAGTAATATATAAAAGCAACATTTTTTTCTCTTATTCTTTCTTCAGTTTTATGCTTTATGTAAATGAGTTAGGGATAATAATAAGAAATTAGGAATAGTGCCTAGTAAATAGGAATTGGTTTGCCAATAATGCTCTTTCATTTTTAAAATAAATAGAAAATTGATTTGTGTTCTTAAAAAATTCAGTTACTGTTCAAATTACCATAAAAACTGTCCCAAATTTTCAAAATATCATAAAATATAATTATACATCACTTTAAACAAACTGAAAGTTATGCTAGCATCTAATATATATATTATTTTTTTTTTAAATGAAAAATTTTTGAAGCTTTAATACTTTTTGATAATTTTAATTATTTTACTTTATTTTTAAAACAATAGCCTGTTATAACATATATCATAATCATTAAAATGAAAATATTCTCATAAAAAACAGAAAATTTTATAATTTTCAATATTAAGGTTTCTAATTAATAATTTAATTAATTAGAAATAAAATTTCTAATTCAAACCTAGAAAAAATCATGATGACATTTATCTTACATAAAAGCTTTAACAAATTTACTTAAGGGCTTCTGAAAAAGGCATATCCACAAAGTCCTTTTGACATGTATTTTACACAATCAATATAGTGTAAAGTTTAAGTTTAGTTATAATCAGATAATAATTGTTTTAAATTATTTAAATTTAATTCCCACAAGTTCCAAAATAAACAGACTTTGCAAAATTATGATTCACTTAATCCAACTAGTGAAGATGAGGAAATGAGAGCAGTTATTCGCTCATTGCCTCATTTTATATTTCTTTAATTATATTGTAATCATCTTATATATTTTATAACATTTCCATTTATCTGTTTGTAAAATTGATCTTCCATTTCTGATTAAATAACTCAAGAAAAACAATTGTGAAAGTCACATTTATTTTGTAATGTATAATATTAATTTTAAAATTTTTCATTAACAAAACGTTAATGTAAACGTTTTCTTTTATGTTGAAATCAACTGTTTCTGAAATTTCTGCTGATTCTAATGTGTAAACTATGAATTTTATACTCGCTTTTGTTTAATTTTAGACTTAGATAGATAATAAATTCAGGGTGCTTCAAAAAATGTTAACATTAATAGGGAAGTAACTTGTTACACCAGATTTTAAGCTATCCTTCCATAATAGTGTGGCATTGTATATATTTAAATATGATTGCATAAACCAGAACCAATCTTCTGAGGCTGCAGAACATCATTCATTGTGGTGCATTAGCATAAATGTATTCAAAAATTGATGCACAATTCTGTGCTTACTATTCTCACAAAACAATGAAGCAGTAAACTTTACTGTATTGAATAAGCTAGTATACATGGAATAAAATATAAATTTTTGTCTATAATAACGTATCTTCTATTACCAGGACTATACAATATACTCACCACTATACAACCGATGAGTATAGTGGTGAGTATCCCCGCCTGTCAGGTATATTAAGTAAAATAAAAAATGTTTTTCTGTAAAACTTTGTAAAATTTTCTGTAGTGCCAGTATAATAAGTCCTGGTAATAGAAGATACGTTATTATAGACGAAAATTTATATTTTGGTAAGAAAAAGGACATTGAGAATTTTAATTAATTAGTATACATGGAATTATGTATAAATAAAGTGATATGTTGTAGTACATTGGAATAAATTTGCAATAAAAATTTTAAAAGCTTTTTTCATGTAACATTTAGGCCAAGTTTGCACAACATCTGTGTTCCACTGAACATGTATTGAAAACCCCTAGTGTAGACTGTTAATTTTTTAAAATAACTTAATTATTTTCATGTATTACAAAAATCAGTATAAAGTTTTCACATTCAATATAATTTCAGCAAAACAGAGAATATAAAATAAATTTAAGTTATAATTATAGAATTACTTACTCGTGTAGACTTGCACATTAACATCACTTTGTCAAATACAAATATATACCTGTAAAAAAATTTATTTAACGTTTTTATATCATTTATGAATTGTAATTATAAAAGCACCAACTATCACCTGTAATCCAGTTAAAACAAACAAATTTATTGTAAAAACAAAATTGGCTGTTAAAAATGTTTTCAACTGTTTTTAACAGCCAATTTCAGGTTATGAAATGTTGCATAGTTTATATTTGATGTTTTTATTGTAATCTCATCCAGTTTTGCAGTATCTTTTAATTATTATTATTAAATGCAAACAATAAATAAAATATTACATGACTAAAAAAGTATAAAAATTTTATCATAGTATTTGCATATTCTACAGGGTGGGAAGGAAAGTCACTTAACATCCTGCTACAGAATACAGAATGTTCCCAAAGTTAATTCACTCATGTCAGGAACACACATTAGACTAAGGAGAAACAGATTGATGTGTGTTACATCAATCTGTTTCCCCTTGAAACTTCAAAATTAGCAAAACTAAAAAACAAGAATCGAATCTTTTGAAATGATTTTGACATTACAAAAGACTACAGATTCAGGCTGAATAGATGACAAGATGTAAATAAAATGTGTAACCATTTCTACAGTATATCACATTTGAGAGAGAAATTCTTATGTTAAAAGTTCAAAAATATATACAGTAATACCTCGACTTACACTACCCCGACTTACGCAAACCCGGAGCTATGTGATTTTCAAATCGCGTCGATTCATCTTTTGAGCGCCACGCAACCCTTGATTACTCAGTCCCCCCACACTATTGTTCAGCTTACATGTTCGGATGTGTTGCACAGAATCGACACATAGCTACAATTTATTTTGTGTGATTTATTTCTTTGTTTGTTATATCTATGGAGACTTGAGAGACTACTATGTCATCCAAACGAAGTAGAACTAATTCTTCTGCATCAAACAAGAAAAGAAAAACTTTATCTTTTGAATGTAAAGTTAACATTGGGTACGTTCGTAAAGTCGAACGAGTTAAACGAGAATGACATCATCGTTATTCATTACTAACGCGTTTAACTCGTTTGACTTTACGAACGTACCCATTATTAAAAACTTCGATACAAAAACGAAAATTTGTGAATTGGCAAAGAAGTTTGATCTACCGGAATTGTCGGTCAGAACAATTATAAAAGGCAAAGAAAAAATT
>NW_019384869.1:1544188-1586891 GCF_000671375.1 Centruroides sculpturatus
GTGCTTAGCACCATATAAGGAAATTTATAAAGACCTTTTAACTAGAAGCAAGCAATCTAAAATTACATACATTTTGCAAAAGGCAAAGCATGGATGTGAAGATAATGTGGATAAATGGTCAGAGGATAAGGATAACTTGCCAAAAAGAAAACGCTCTCGGTTAATTAATAGTGTTTTTAGTGATGATGAAGAAAACATTGTTTAATTTATATTAATATGTATCACTTAAAAAATTTTAATGAAGATATTTATCTTAATTATGAAAATATACTAGCATGTTTTTTAATTTTTGGAACCTAACCCTCCTTTTCGTATTAGTTCTTTGTTTCGTATAACACGGCAATTTTTTGGAATGTAACTACCGTGTTATACGGGGGTTACCCGTATTTAATTTTCAGAATTCTGTTTGAATGTTCAACATTAAGTTTAATCTGTTTTGTTTTGTTTGGTGGTGTAAAATTTTTATACAGTGACTCAAAAAGTCTGCATACACAGTTAAAAATTTTTTAAATATTCCAGAAGACCTTGATATTATTTGTTACTTTATAATTTTTTGTGTTTTATAAATTGCTTAATATATTGCTTATGAACATATAAACATTTTTTAAACAATGAGCGTTGCCTATAAACATAATAAAATATAAAACAAACTAAATGTATGTCAAAAAGTCTACATAGAAGTAGATTCTTTTTTAAACTAGCACCATAAAATACCTCTGAAAGTTTGGATTTATCCATTACTAACTGTTATGCATTATAAAAATTAGGCCAGTTTTGTGACTGTTTTTTGTTCTTGTTAAATTTACTATATCATGTAAAGAAAATATTCATAGTCTGATATCTGTATGTGAATTGTCACTAAATATGCATCAATTAATAATTAAACTTCGTAATGAAGGAAAAACACTTTGTGAGATAGGAAACATTATTGGAAAAGCTCATTTCAGCATTCAGAGGGTAATTGGTAACTTTAAAGCAACAAGCAATGTATTCTGAAAGTCTAGATCAGTGTTTCTCAATGGGGGCGCTATCACCCCCATGTGGGCATTTTTCCATATTGAGGGGGCGATTAGTAACAATTTATATTTTGGGGGCGAAAAACAATTTTCTGGACGATATAGTAAAACATTATATTAAGAATAATTAGATATTTTATTCGTTATGTCGTACAATAATTAAACAAATAACATTATACTAGTCACTAGTCTATTTGATGCGGTACAAATTTGGTGTTAGCCTAGTCCCTCGGCATTGGAATTTTGTAGTAAAGGGGCGATACTACGTAATGGTTTTATTGAAGGGGGCGATACTACGTCAACGTAGTATCGCCCCCTTCAATAAAACCATTCGTTAGAGCGACGATTCGTTAGAGGTTGAGAAACACTGGTCTAGATCATGATTACTGAAATATTTACACCTCGAGAAGAACAAAAATTATGAGAAAGTAAAAACAAATTCAAAAAGTAAATAGCAGTAGAAATGGTCTTAAAATGGTACATCTGAAAATAAAGAGGTTAGTATAGAAACAATACTCAATGTTTTAAGAAGGGCTAATTATTATGGATGCATTGTCAGACTGAAACCATTTATTTATAAAATCAATAGAAAGAATCTTCAAAATTTGCATGACCAAGTGGGAAAATCAGAAGACTTTTGGAAGTCCATGTTATTTTGTGATGAAAGTAAATTTAATATATTTGGCTATGGTAAAAGAGAATGTGTGATGAAAGCCCAACATAGAATTTCAAGCAAAGAATACAAGTGCCACTGTTAAATGTGGGGGTGTGTAGCAGTAGGTGAAGTTGAAACATTAAAATTCATCAATAGTACAATGAACAGATATGATTATTTAAATACAGTAGAGTGTCGTTTATCCAAAAGTTGATCAACCAAAACGTCGGTTAACCGAAAGAGTTCCAGTCGGACTGTGTTGTACTGAATCGAACATGTTTGATACTAGATTAACTTATAAAGTATATATATTTTTTGTTTTTATATTTTTCAATATATTTATTTTGTTTGTAAAAAATAAAGAAATAATTTTTAACAATACAATAGCCACGATTATTATTTTAAAAAATTTATGTTAGGCTTAACATCGACGAAAATTCAGCACGAAGTGACATGAAACGGAGAAAAATTTCAACATGGGATAGGTTAATATGTTTTTTCATACATAATCGGTTATCCGAAAAATAAATTATCCGAACAACCCCAGTCCCCAATTGATTTGGATAAATGATGCTCTACTGTAGTTTAAAAAGTAGTGTAGGATTAGAGAATAACTTCATATTTCAATAGGAAATGATCACAAGCATTTTCCACATCATTTTGTCGACATCTGAGTTGCTATAATTTTCCTGCCAAATAATGTGTTTAATTTCTAAGTCGATAGGGATCAACCCTGACATTACCAAAAGGGTACTAGTGGGTGCAGTTCTATAAGCCTTACAAATGTGGAGAGCTGCAATCCTTTGAACAGATAAAGGTTTTTTATAGTTATGGACTTTGGTGGCCATGTGGCCCCAGACCTGAATGGCATAGAGAAGTGCTGACTGAATTGCACCCCTGTAAATAAGCTTAGTAGCATTAGGGCCAATGCCCCATGTGTTCCTAGCAATACTAATGAGGGCATTGGCCATCTGTTTAGCTTTGTCCGTGATGTATTTGATGTGGGGTGTGAAGTTTAGTCTCGTCAACACCTAAATATTTAATTTCCATTGTTTGCTTTATTCTGCGAGCACCTATTTGAAGGGAAAGCTTGATGAATGGCACATTCCTATCAACTATCATGCTTTTGCATTTGTCTGTGTTAATGGGTTGCCTATGATTAATACTCCACTGATGAATGTTATTGAGAATGTCATTGCATATGTCCTGTAAGCGCTTACTGTTCCTATCTGAAGCTAGGATAATTGTGTTGTCTGCATAACCCTGTACGCAGCAGCCAGGGGCAGGGTGTCATTTAAGTGCAGAATAGAGTTATAGGCTATGTCCCAGGGACCAGGACCAGACCTAGATCTCTGAGGACAGCCCTGAATGATGAGTATGATTATATTATTTTGTCTTTACAAACTTCTGCACTTATAGGATTGAAGAAGTTTGTAAAGATTTTGAGGGCAGTTACGAGCGTGTAATGTGTGTAAGATAGAAGGCCTCCAGGTGTGATCGAAGGCACCTCTAAAGTCAATAGTAATTATTGCCATATGCTGATTATTATGTTTAGCCTGGTGGATGTAATTAACAACCTGGTTGATGGCATCTACAGTACCTTTGTTTTTAGAGAAGCCAAACTGATTCTGATGCAGGGCTCTACACTTGCATAGATGCCAAGTGATCTTATTAATCATTAGACCATCTAACACTTTTCCCAGAGTTGGGAGAAGGCAGATCTGTCTGTATTTTTTGTAAATGTTAATGCTGGTGGGTTTGGGAATCAATTTAACACTAGCCTTTTTCCACTGAGTAGGAAAAAGGCCAGTGTTCAAGAGTGTTCAAGCATATATTAAAGAGAATAACCAACGCTGTAGGATTGGCATCAAATGTGTGTTTAATCATTCTAGTGGTTATGCTGTCAAGGCCTGGGGCTTTGCTATTGGTGAGTGAATGGATGGCATTTGAAACTTCAATGTAGGTGAAGTTATGGTCATTGTCTGTGTTAGGCGGAGTGAGTGTAGAACTTCTGATGACCGCTTGTGTACTGTCATCCTGCTGTGGATCATCTGAAGGGTAAAGACTAATGAGAAAGTGCGTGATAGTTTCCCACTCGCCATTATGGGGTGGTGAGTGACAAGACGAACGTGGTAAAATCTTTGAGGAGTTTCTAGCCACAAATGGACTAGTCCTTCTAAATAATCCCCTATCCCCACCAACTTATGTCTCCAGGCACGGTGAAACTTGGATTGACGTTACAGCCTGTAGTCCTGACTGCACTGATGAGATAATAAACTGGAGAGTGCACAGTGAAAGCAGTTTAAGTGACCACTCATACATATCATTCAGTTTAACAAGCACCCACAGTAATAGTTCACTGCACTCTACTAACACATTGAAATGGAGGTTTAACTTGGCCATTGCCGACTGGGACGGCATGAAACATTATCTTATTAATAACCTAAAAGAGTACAATCAAAACTGCAATGACAATGCTCATCAAATCCTCGATCACAACATTTCTACAATTGAAAACGCCTGCTGTAGATATATCCCCAAGACTTCACCAAGGCGCAGATCTGTTCCTTGGTGGAACACTACACTAACCGATCTACGAAGAAAAAACAATACATTAAGAAGAAAATATCAAACCTGCCGCTCCGAACCAAACCGCTCCAACTTTAAACAACAATATCTGACTCATCAAACCCTATATAAGCAGGAAATAAAAAAGGCTAAAATTAACTCATGGCGGCAGTTTTGTACAGCAGCTTCTGAGAATCCTTGGGGCTACCTAACTAGGCTTTGTACTGACAAGCTCAGGAAAACCCAAATACTCACCAATGAAGATACACAACAACCTGGTAACAATTTTCTAGATGTCTTGAACCGTCAAATGGACAAATTCTGCATTAATGACGATGTTGAGAATGACACCACATGGCAGAAAACTATACGCTGTGCTACTGTAACCGCTATGGTTTCGAATAACTCTCCACCGTTTAGCTATCATGAAATCAATAATGTCTTTGTTGAACTGAAAGAAAATAAATCCCCAGGTATTGATGGCATTGATGCAAAAATTGCTAAACACATCTGGAGACTTATCCCTGATCATCTTACTGAATTATACAACACTTGTCTGCACAAGGGTGTCTTCCCCACTAGATGGAAGATTTCCAAGATTGTCCCTGTGCCTAAACCTGGTAGGCCAGAGGAGCCAAGACCCATCTCTTTGCTTCCAACCTTAGGCAAAGTTTTAGAGAGACTCCTTACCAATCGCCTCAGCTGGCACATTGAGAAACACTCGTTTCTGAACAAGGCACAATATGGCTTTAGACCGCAACTTTCAACCAACAATGCCATCAATCATGCGGTTCTAAATATCAAGACCCTACTGGAAATTCACAAGTACGTTTTGGCCATCAGCCTTGATATATCCAAGGCGTTTGATAGTGTCTGGTGGTCACTCGTCTTGCATCAGCTCAAAACCACTGCCTGCCCAGCTGATATTTTTCATCTCTTACAGAATTACCTTACAGACCGCAAGGCCCTCCTACAATATGGAATGCACATTATTGAACGCAGGATAGTTAGAGGCTGCCCACAGGGGTCGGTTTGCGGACCACTCCTATGGAATATAACTTTCAACACCTTCCTAAACGAAAATTTCGGTCAAGATAGTACTACAGCCTACGCAGATGATGTCTTGATCCTTATAGGGGGTAGATCCCGAGCTGTACTTGAAAAAAGAGGCAATAAAATACTAGATAAAATACATCACTGGGGCATTGAACATAAGCTTGATTTCAACCCAAACAAAACCGTGGGCATCGTTTTTAATAAGCCTGGCAAACCCAATTTATACCTGCGAACTCCCACCATCAAAATGAATAATCAGTCTATTAAAATTAAAAAATCAATCAAATACCTTGGTATCTGGTTTGACTTTCGGCTCTCATGGGATGAACATATTAAGTACATTGCCAAGCGTACAAGCCTAATCTTCCATGCATTCTCCCAAATTGCCAAGAAAACATGGGGTCTCAATACTGATGCAATCAGTATAATTTACGATCATATTTATATACCCATTGTCACCTATGCGTGTTGTAGCTGGGGTGCAGCTGTGAACAAGGTTCACCTTCACAGGAAACTTATTTCTTCACAGCGTAAGGCACTTCTCCTTATCACGAAGGCATACAGAACTGCCCCAAACAGCAGCCTTCAGGTTATAGCACGTAAGCCTCCTATCACAGAGGTCATTAAATTGGAATGCAATCTGTGGAACTTGAGATTGGGTACTGATATCATCACATCTACACATCACTTCCAGGCCAACAAATATGAACACCCAAGCCCTTCTAATGATAGCATACCACCTTACATTACCAACTACATTGGCACCACCTCTTTTCCTCATCCGAACCTTGAGATCTATACCGACGGATCTGGACTGAATGATGGCGTCGGCTGCGCCTTTGTCACCTACCAGAGTGAGACTGAAATATACAGTCAAATGAACAGGTTAGACTGTGTTTGCTCTGTCCTTCAAGCAGAGCTGATGGCAATTAACTTGGCGATCAGTTGGACTGAGGAAAATTACAACCATAATAACATCCACATCATTAGTGACTCTGCATCCACTTGATACAGGGTAATAAACCCCACCCAATTGCAACTGCTATTAGGAACACTATTTTCAACTCCAGTAACAAGTACAATATTACCTGGACTCGTGCACATCATGGAACAACTGGAAATGAGCGTGCTGACCAGCTCGCTAAAGAAGCCGCTAGCAACAATAATCTTGAAATCATTTATGACAAAATTAGTCACCATGGCGTGAGGAAACGCATGTTCCAAGACCTTCTTAATCGGTGGCAAACAACTTGGAGTCAAAAGCACAACAACACCGCTTTCAAGTACATTCCCAACATTATTGACTATTACAGCTACCATTGGGTTACTCCTAACCACCAGCTTACTCAGTTTATCACCGACCACGACAAATTCTCCAGGTATTTGCACAGGTTCACCAACAAAAATTCACCACTTTGTGCTATCTGCTGCAAACCAGATAACTCAGACCACTATCTCTTCGACTGCATCTCTTTGGAGGCAGAGCATCTGGCCATCGAACTCGCTGCTAGAAGTAGGAACATCCACTGGCCATGTGAACACAATGATTTACTAAAGAATAAAGAACTGTATGAAGCCTTCAGTAAACTCATTAAAAGACATGAGGCAATTGCTCCTCTTGCTACCAGAGACTAGAAAAGACCTCTCTACACTAGACTATAATTTCTCATGCAACTCTCCAGGTGTTCTCTGTATCAAAGGCGCTTATCGCTGCCATATACTCTCTGTCAATAATTCACGACAATATACTGTATTTAACCACCTTCACACATGTTCCTTGTTCTTTTTATTTTTGTATACACATCAACTGGACCACTTTACATTGTGCAATTCTTCTGCAGCTCCCTGCTGCCTTTCCTTCTTGTATCCATAAGCACATATTATGTTTGTACATATTTTCTATCTTTGCTTTGTCACTACTGCAGTTTAGGTATAATCTTAATCTTAATTAATTATTTAATTTTATCATACTATATTTATTTCATTGTTATTGTCAAAATTTATCATTATGTAATCTATGTAATCTTATTTATCATACATATTATATTTATCTCGGCTATGCTATGCGGAACCGAGAATGTATGTACCACATATGTTTAATAAAGATTGATTGATTGATTGTGTGATAGTTTCCTCTGTGTTGTTTGTGTAGTGACCATCGAGTACTGGATAGTTGAAGTGGTTTGGAGCAATGTTCAAAGACAATGGCATACACCTTCATAATTACCTCATAGAGCATATGTAGGATTTATTAGAATGAATAAAGATAGCCATAATACGGTGGTGGCCCATTGTTTAGGACCAAACATGATTGTGGCAAAAACTATTGATTAAATACAAAAAAAAAAAAAAACTGGAAATAAATAATCAATTATGCAAAAATCAATTGTTTGTATTTGTATAAGACATTTGTAGAACATGAAGTAATTTGCATAATTTGTTGTGGAAAAATTATGAGTTGTTTAGCAATACATCTGGTCATTAGTTTAGGACCAGTCACAATAAATCCTACAAACAAAGTAAGTAAATTCTAGAAACTTATTAAAACATATCAAAACTTAAAATGTAATTGAAGTAATATATATTTTCTGCTTTAAGATGGGCAGGGGAAAGAATTTGAGTCTTTAACTTTGTCAAAAAATTGTAAGTCTTCATAGTAAAAATATCAGCTATGCCAAAATTGCAATAACATTGGGGTGTAGCCAGTGGCATAGCGTGGGTGTCAGCCACCTGAGGCAGAGGAAAATTTTGCCACCCTCTTATTTAGATATCTGAATTTAAAAGACTAAAATTCAGTTTTATCACAGAATAAGTAATGAAAAATTCTGCTCATTTCAATCAGTCTGAATCATAGGTGCGACAAAAACATGAAATGAAATGGTTCAAATTTTTACAAGATATTATTATTATTTATTGTGAAATTTTGCCGCCCACACTACGCTACGCCACTGGGTGCAGCAAAACGTCATATATTTGTGAAGTGAATCTATGGGAAGAAACTGATTGTCTTTTGGATAGGCCTAAACCTGGAAGACTGAGAAAAGCCACCAAATGCACAGATTGTAGAATTCACAGAAAAAAAAATCGCTCACTAACATCAACTGACCTCAAATTTAAAATGATAAAACATGGGATGCCTGAACTTAGTACCTGTACTATTAGGTGTCGATTAAATGGGTGAGTTGCAAGGAAGAAGCCACTCGTATCACTGAAAAATAGACAAGCTCATCTGAAGTTTGCTCGTGAACACTTGACTTGGACAAGTCAAAACTGGCGGAGTGTGCTGTGGTTGGGTGAAATGAAGATAAATCTGTTTGAGAGTGATTGTCGCAAATACATAAGACGACAAAAAGCTGAGGAATTTCGTCCTAATTGTATTCAACCCGCCGTAAAGTTTGGAGGTGGAAATGCATGGTATGGGGATGTTTTTGTTCATATGGAATTGGACCCATTCACCTCATAAATGGGATAATGGACTGATTTCAATATAAACAAATTTTATTTGTGATAAAAAAATTTTGGTTATCCAACAAAATAGTTTTTTTTCCTAAATTTTGTTATTGGTCTTAAACATTTGTCCAGGGACAAATTGAACTTGCTGCACATCATCCATTGCTTGACTAAAAGTAATGTTTTGTTTATGAAATAAAGGTTATAATTTTATCACATGAAAGCAAAGTTAATATTTTTCCTGAATTTTAATTTCATTTTTTTGGTCTTAGATTCCACACAACTTGGTTTTGAAAATAATTGTTAATGATCCTAAACAATTGGCCACCAATGTATTATATCTAAAAATATACTAAAGAATACCTTGCAAGAAAAATGGTATAAAATAGGAGAAGCTACTTCAAAACTAGTTTTATCAGTGAGAAACTAGTTTTGGTTAGAAGTTATCAGACAAAAAGGATTTGCTATAGAATACTAGCATAAATTTGATTAAGTTTTATTTTAAACAGTTTGTATTTGTATACAGAATTTTTCTGTTAAATTTTTGCATCTTGTTAATATTCTTGTTCATTATCTTATGTATTGTGTTAATTTCCTATTACATATGTGGTACAGATGATTACGATAAATATATACACTGTTCTGAAATACACTGTTTTTGCATATTACAGAACATTTGATGACTTTAATAATTGCTGTATGCAGACTTTCTTGAGTCACTGTATTTAGTTTAATTAATAGTTTGTTTATGTCTTTAGAAAAATGTGTGTTTTTTTGAACTCACCAAAATATTGAAGATATGTCTTGATGCTTTCTCTGTAAAAAGTGAAGATCATATGTTTTGGAAATGGTGACTGATAGTATAAACATATAACACCTTCAGTAGATACTTCTCCTCATTGCTTTTTTTAAAACTAATCATAAAGAGCAGACTATTAAAAGTGAAATGAAGCGAGTTGTGATGAATATACATTTACTTATTAGGGAGACTAATCTGATTTTAAGCTTATGAGAAACTGTTGAAGAAATTGCAACATTAATTGGTGTGTTGTATTTTGCCATCTTTGTGGGGAAAAAACAAATGAAAATCTTCTTATAGGCAAGAAATGGCCTCTGAAATCTGGAGCAAAGAGGTGTAATGACAAGTGTGACAGTTTCAGTTGCACTGCAGTACAAGATATTGTACATAAGTATTTTTTCAGAAATAAGCTACCAACATTGACCAAAATACTGAGTAATGTAAATAGTGACATTGATTTGCCAATCATTTCTGAAACAACATCACATAAAGTGTTGAAAGTAATTGGCATTGTTTATGATCATTACAAAAAAGATTCTGCATTGACCAATAAGCATGAAAATATAGCTTGGAAGTACAAATGTCTCAGACAAATTTGACAGTATTGTTCAGAAGGAGGAAAGATATTTTTCCTCCTTCTGAACAATGGATAAATGCTGTTCACACAGTGTTGAGATATGTTGGCAAGATAAAACTGTTGTCTGGTAAGGATGCATTTCGAGGGGCTTGTCATCTGGATTTAAAGTCATGTGGATTTGTACTCACTGTGGAGACAAGGAAGGTTTTGTAGATGGTGCTTCCCTGCTGTTTTAGTTGAAAGATACAGGCAATTACCATCAGTATATTAATGATGTCTATTTTAAAAAATGGTGTTTTGAGTTGCTGCCAAAACTCCCACCATCAATTGTGATCATAATAAACAATGCATTGTATCAGAGTTTAAGATTTTAAAAAATCATGCATGAAAGAAAGATGATGTCAGAAAATGGCTCACAGAGAAGGGCATATGTTGGCAGCCAGAACAACTGAAGTTTTTAGTACAAAGAGAGAAGTGCACATTTTCTATCAAGTAGGTATCATAGCTGCTGTTGCAGGTCTTGAAGTACTTTGATTTCTACCATATCATGCTAAACTAAACTCCATTGAGTTGGTCTGAAATCATATAAAAGGATATGTATTTCAGAATAATACTACATTTAAACTATCCAACATGAAAAAGTTATTTCAAGGGAGTGTAAGTGAACTTACTCTAGAAATGTGGAAATCTTTTGTTATGTATGTTATGTGCAGTGGTGATATTCAGCGGGTTCGCACAGGTTCGGCCAAACCCGTTGTTAACATTTTCAAAGTTTTCCTTGTTAAACACATGTAACATTTCTCAATGGTTTTCTTTAAAAAATATATTAAAATACTGTATACGTATTATACTCTGTAACACTACTAAACTAGAGCCTTCCGATTTGAGCGAAAAAAAATTGTTAAAGAAAAATTTTCTGTTAGCGAACCCTTTGTTAAATATTTCGAATATCATCACTGGTTATGTGTGTATGTCATGTCAAAAAGGAGATGCAATTTTGCAAACTGAAAGTTCTTTGAGAAAGTAGTGATTTATGTTCTCTAATAATTTATTTGGAGTCAGATTCTTACTGTGAAGTGAATGATTTACACACTGTCAGAAAATGAGACCTTTAAAAACTTTTTCAAGACCATCAAGTTCTGGTTAAGAGATGCTTTAAGTCATACATTTAAAACAGCAAAAACTTCTCACTAATTAAACTAATAAATAACAAAACACTAAGGCAAAAGATAACAGCTTTGAATAATCAGTTTTGTTAGACTAGTCTGCTAAACAAAAATAAAAATAGTTCAGCATGAATCAGCTGATTTTGTGGCAAAGGAGTATGCATGCGAGTAAACTGGCTGTTTTCTTTATCCTCAGAGAGAATAGTTGAGAAAAAAATCTTATTTAAAATTCCTAGATATACACAGTAATTATTTCACTTCAACATACACTCAGACTCATTGAATATTATACAACATTGTTACCTTACTGCTGAGTATCATTTTTACTACTTTAACTAACATTTTCAACCTGATCAACAAGCCATCATCAGGTTATTAGCTTACTGGAACATTTACAATTGTTCTATAGTCGAACCAATATGCAATAACAAATTTGAATTTAAAATGGTTTGAACATTTGGTTAAAAATCAAAATATAAAATATAAGTAATATAACTAATCCATTAAATACATAAACTGAACAAATCAAAATAAATAGAGTAGAACAAAATAAAATAAAATACAAATATAATAACAAGATATAAAATTACATCAACCACACGCATCAGATTTTACTAGCCATTATTGATCATATATTTCCATGCTGATAGTAAGCCTGTGGCATCCTTATAGTTTAAACATTTGCCAGTCAGGCTGGATTTATAAATTTCAAACTTTTCCAAACTTAATGCCAGAGTCGGTGAACGCACCAGTGTAACAATTCTGGCCTCAGTCCATTCAACTACCGAACCATCTGTTTGTGCCACTCTGGATAGTGCTGTAGAATAGTCTCCCTTACTTATGTTGTACATGTGCTCCTTAAGCCTTTTGTTGAGGTTTCTGGTGGTGACATCCACATACTCTTTGTTCAAACCTAATTGATCATTTTTATATGGTATCTTGTATATTCCAGATTGTTGTTTCTTCTTGATCATATCCTTGTCATTCCTAAGCAAGTTATAAACCATGGGAGCCCTTTTGTATAGTAATCTTGTGTTCTTGTAATCTGCAATTTCTTTGATAATATTTGACATGTTTCTGTTGTATGTGAACTTAGTCATCTTATTGTTCATATCTTTCTTTGTTTTCTTTTTTGCTAGGATCAGTGTAAGAACTTATTAATCCTTCAACGACTTTTGCTCCAAACCCCAACATCCTAGCCACAGCTCTAATGCTATCTAACTCTTGCAGCCTGTCGCATACGTTGGAACAATAAAGGAATTCCCTTCTAACTAGAGCTCTAAATGCTGAAAGCTTATAGGTATGTGGATCATTGGAGGTTGAAGGAATGTATAACTGGTCGTGAATGGGCTTGATGTATACCTTCGTGTTTAAGGAACTGTTCTTGAATGAAATGCCAATGTCTATAAAATGCACTTCCGTAGTACTAATTTGCTTCAATTTAAGTTTTAAACCATCTTTGTTGGAATTTATTTCATTCAAAAATTGCTGTATTCTTGTATCATTCCTCCAAAAAGTGAACACATCATCCACATATCTTTTGTATAAGATAGATATATAATTTTAGGGGGGACATAATCTTACACAAAAGATATGTGGATGATGTGTTCGTTTTATGGAGGAATGACACAAGAATACACCTTACTGAAAAATGGCTGTTTGCAGCCCTGCCATGAAAGTCAACACATGAGAGTGCAGGATTTCTTGAATGTTCTGCTATGTTGTCAATGTTTGTCGTATCATTACTATGCATTCCTAGGCATTCCTAGTAGTGGCAGTTAGGGTGCCATTTCATGATAAATTTAATTTTTAGAAATAAATTAATTTTTAATTTAAATTTAGAATATTCTGGAAGAAAAGATTAGTGCAGAGTGCAATTTGTATCTTGAACTTCTAATTGTGAGTTGCCAGTTTATCATGAGATGGTAGCCTAATCCTCTACCTCTGGCAAAATCACTTTATATCTAATTATTCAATTAGTTTATATAGCTTGAAAATAATCTGGTGGAGTGTTTGGCAGCAATATACAAAGTTGAAAAAGTAGAAAATTACAACAAATTTAGAATACATTATTTTAAAGTGTAATTCATTATAAAATAAACTTTACAAACTTAGGAAAAATTGATTTAAATAGAAAGTGAGCAATTATTTTTTTATGACATTGTCATAATGCCAAGGCTGCAATTTTTAATCATATTTTTAATTTATTTAATTTAAAATTTGTGCTCTCCACCTCAAATTAGTAGTGGCTTGCCCCTGTACATCATACTTTTCCTTTAACAATACAGTTGTGCCAGTCATCTATGTAACACCTTTCAGGGAAAAATTTTTTAATTGAAATAACATGACTTTTGGTTTGCATCAAAAGTTCATATATAGTTAATTCAGCCTCCTGCTTCTAAGGTTTCCATATCTGGTCTTGTCTTTTGTCTACCTAACTCCATTCTCAAGATTATGGAAAGATGGATGGACAATGGACGATGGACAGATAAGAGTGGGAATTTATAGGTCTACAATTTTCTTCAAATTGCAGTCCGACAATAAACAACGTACAATTACAAAAATCACAACTTGAAAATGTAAAGGTTTAAGCATTATATACATTATTCAATATTTATTTTTACTTTTTAAAAAGTAAAAAAAAGTAAAAATAGTAAAAAGTAAAAATAAATATTGAATAATGTATATAATGCTCTGACTCTTAATGCATTTTTTTCTCGTTATGGAATTTTGTATAATATTTTTCATACTGTGGAAATGTTTTCTGCATTTTTATTGTTTTTTGCACTTACCTATTTTGGATGGTTTGTAGATTTCTAGTTGCTGAAAACTTTTTAATTCAGAGAGGCTGTGTCAAATCAGTTGCTTGTAAATCAGCTTGGATCTCCTGTTTTTATTTTGTTTAAATCTCTTAAATACTTTCTCACCATTTCCAATTAAGATGGACTTTGGTTGCAATGCCACATAAATGCAGATTTATCAGTATTATATATCTGAGATGATAAGTCATAATCCTTTGTTAACTTCTCAAACACTGAATTTTATTCTACAACAATATGATGGGCAGATTTGTTTTCCACAGATATTTAGTTTTTGAATACTGTTTCATTGTTTTAATCTTTGAAGCCAACCATCAGAAATAAAACATGTCTCAACAATGTTCATTTTTGCATAAAATTATTTTGCATTAAACTTTTTGTATAAGGTCGAATTTAATTCAGCAATTTTTGATTGTTCTTAACATACCCTTGCCTATGTATGTTCAGTAGATGCTTTGCTTTCAGCTACAAATGACAATGGCTTTTCATTGTTCTTTTTTATGTTATAGATTGTCAATGACTCAATGTTAAAATTTTTTTGTAATTTCCTGCTAACTTGCATTTAGTTTGTAGAAATGGTAAGAATTAAATGGTAAACAACTTACTGTTTTGTTAATAGCCAATTTGGAACCTAGAGTTAATAAAAATACTAGACTTAAGGATAGAATTATGATATTAAGGAAACTAGCTAGTGTTCTTTCCAAGAAATAACTTGGATATGAGTGTGTGTTTACTAAAGTGCATAAGGGTCAATCTGGTTTGTAAGCTTATACTTCAAAAAATAATCTAGGAAAGGCTATCTCTCTCCTTCTCAGCAATGTTAATTCAGGTGTGTTCATATATTATAACTAGGAAAGGCTATATTAACTTGGGGATGTAAAGGGCTAGAAAGTGTAGATACCATTCCACGAAGAGTGATGATCCTCCTTGTTTTTTATGAGACTATCACCTCATAACATATCTCTTTTAGTTATTCAATGATTTCTACTTTCTATATTATATTAAGTTCTACACATTTTTTCCTTATATCTTTGTTACTGTTTTCACTTACATTCTTTTACCTTTGCATGAACAAATTGTGTATTCCGTTTCATAATTTGTTCATTGTATTTTAAATTACTTTTATTTTGTAACTTCATTGATATCTATGTGGGAACAGGCTCAAATAGTTTACCTTCAGTTGAGAAATGTCCCTGTGAATTGTAGAAGCTTTTGTAGTAGCAACCACTAACAATCTTGTGAACTGGAAATTGCAGGGCTTGACTTTTCCAGAAAGAGGTTTGGATACAAATAATGTTTTGGGGTTCCAAAATAATTTTAACAATAAAAAAACCTGGAATATTTTTATTAAAAATAACAAATAAAATAAAATAAAAAATAAATGAAGTTTATTCCAGGAGACTCATTACTTTTGTAAAATTTATAGTTAATATTTCCAATATTACAGCTGAGTTTGTCTATCGTAAAAGCCTCTTTATTGAAATTTATTTTTTCCCCTGCATTTTCAGTCTAAATTCAATGTATTTTCCATGTTTATCTCAAATAATTTTTTCCCAAAAACCTCTGTATCTCAAATTATGGATTGAAGTGTCAATTACAGATTCAAAGCTTGGCAACTACAACTTGATAGCATAAATTGTAATTGAGAAACATCTCTTGCAATACAGTACATAGTTGCAATTAATGCTGTTTTTCTCTGATTGTATCGATATTGTCGTAAGCTGAAACTAGACAGTAACTAGAGACACACAAAATACCTTATGTACTTTTCCAGCAAATTACTCTTTAATCAAACTAATGTTTTTGGCTTTATTATCAGGTTTTTTGAAATGGGATTCAATTTGGAACAACATTTAAAAATTTTTAATTTTAGATTTTAAAAAAATATAAATGGGGTTATTAATTAAGTTACAAATAAAATAAAGTATAAATTTAAAAAATTGTGCTAAAATATACTAAATATAAAAAATATACTAAAAGTTGTGCAATTAAGAATAAAAGTAAATAAAACAAAATCATTTGAAGTGCTACAATGATTTTATGTTTTGCACTGTGTTACAATTTTTGCTGCCCTTCGTGTCTAAGGGGTTATCAAATAGCGATCTCCACACATTGATTTACAGTCTCTGCTGTTAATGCAATGTTCTCTTAATGTAGATTTAAATATTTCCAATATTTCTTCTTTTTGTTTGCATTTGTCATATACTAGTTTTATAAGTAGGCCCTGCTGAAATCTGACACCCTGGTTTGGCTGCATAGTGGGCAAGAGTGGTTTTTAAATTATTTTTGTGGATATCATATTTATGCTCATTGATTCTGCATGTTAATAATCTATTAGTTGAGCAGATGTATTTTAGATGTCTATCAAATCTAACATCATATGTAGGGATGGAGTACACCTCGGGCTTTATTTGGGTCAACATAATCCTAGACATTACTTAGTAATCTGTATACCGTTGACCCCATTTGTATGCTATATGAGCTCCTGTATAATTAGTGTGAGATTATATATCTCCTATAAAAAAGGTTACGAGATGAAGATCTCGTAGATCTTCATCTACACCGCTTACGGGCTCCGATCGCGAGATCGGCTCTCGTAACCTTTTTTATAGGAGGGCGAGAAAAATGTTTAAAAACAATCTAGAGGGTGAATTCTAGATCTTGTCAGGTCCCGACACCAGTTTGTCAATTATTCAATCCGCAGACAAACACGCGTGTGATTACTTTATAGATCTGATTCAGAGACTCTAAAAGAGACATTCTTTAACAAATAAACAAGAATAAATTTAATTAAACATAAACCAATAAAAATAGTACAAATATATGGTAGTAAGAGACAATGACTACAAATGACAATCTATATGTCGAGAGAGATATGGACTTATACTTAACTGATATGCGATCGAGAGAGAGAGCTTACAAAATCGTTATTAAACATACAACCTGGTTTAGTTGTCTTTTGTCTTCTTCATCGGTTGGCAAAGGCACTTCGTTTATATAGTTCTCAAACTTCATTCCATGAGAGATCGATATGTGCACAACATTAAAGTATATCTTCTAAGTGCTAACTCTGGATTTATTCTATGTGACTCGTCTAAGGGCGTTGGCCATCAGGAGAAATATGTATGGAGTCCTGCCTCTTCCAGGTCTGTTGATGAACTCCCCGAATTCTGATAAATTTCCCCTATATCTGTCAATCGGCGACCAATCATCATACAAAGATTCCTCTGTGGGAACGGACGGAAAGGAGAATATTTGAGGGGTAAGCATTTCCCATCAAAGCGAGATTTTTCGCAGATAAAGGGAAAACAGAGGATGTTGTAACTTCCCTAGAAGGAAGTAGCATCTGTTATCTATTTTTACCACTCTAAAACGATATTTTTCTCACCCAAAACAAAAGAATATTTTATAACAATATTTTACATTATTAAATAATTATTAATTTTAGACCCAGGGGCTATTCAGATCTCACATTAGCAATTAATGTATAGAGGAAAACATGGTATTATGGAACACTGTGGATATTATGGAACCACTCCATTTCAAACTGATAATAAAGGCTAACTGTAGCGGATTGTGTCTGAACTGTACTAGGCAGACATCCATAGCAAGGGGAAAACCCGCTTCACTTCAGTTAAATGGTTGTCCGTAGTGAATCAGCAAATTTGTGTTTTTCAAAATTTTAAAGTTTTTAATGATAAGTGAATTTAATTATTTCTAAATTATAAATCGTGTAGTTGTAGGTTTGCTGGTGCACATATTCCGTTTCAGAGACTTAGGAATACATATTAATCTGTACGATGTTCACGTTTTTTAAAATTTGGTCTTTACAGACATAAGTTAATTCAAGATGGTGATGCCATTGGTGCTTTTAATATGGAACCCAACTCTTTTGAACAACTTCTTTGCAAGCAGACATTTGTCCGGAGCAATTTGTGAAAAAGACATTAGGTAGAAAGCCAATTCTTTCCGAGAATATCAAAAAAGAGCTGCTGGAATATATATTGTCGATGGAGTTCATATTTTTCTATTATAAAAGCATTTTTTCGATAAAATACATTACAGTAAATAATTTTGTAATTATTTAACATTCTTTGTACTTTCCTATTTCTTTTTGGATACATTAAAGCATTTTTTGAAAACATACGGTAAGGTTCCATATTACCACTCGGTTTTCTCTAAGCCTACTTTCTGACTTTTTGTACAAAAGCCTTCAAAAACCATACTTATAGTTACACTAGCGAAAAATCCAATTAGGAACATCTAGTTTAACAGTTACCGGTACTTTTCGCACAAAAAATGTGGGTGTAGTTATGATACCTTGTTTACAATTCACTATAATGAAAATGGGGTTCCATAATACCACCTTCTCCTCTATACAGGTTTAGCCTACTATTGTATTCTAATACTATGTATTTACTTTCCTGTGCTTGTGGTTGTGCTGTTATAATTTTGTCCAGATTGTGTGCTATGTTGCAAATAAGTTTTTTACTGTACCTGTGTTTGATTGCAAAATTTTCTACATGTTCTAGCTCTTTTAAGGTGTAATTAACTCTGGAGCAGTGTGTATACACTCATTTTACTAATGCTCTTTGCAATGTTTGTTATATATAAACTAAGAACCATGGAGGCATTTGAAATATTTACTGCAAGCAGCTTAAAGGAAGCTGCATTAACAGTAAAGAATCTATATCCATATCCAAGGCATGACAATCTATATTAGATAACCCCTTAAAGAAGGTAGTGATAACCAATAACACACACAATAATAGCAATTTACATCTCACCAAATAATTTAAATGTTTAGTTTTTCAATTATATTATTTATTAGAGGCATTTTAATATTTTTATTCATGATTATTCATTTAATTTGTTAAAACTATGTTAATCTTTACATAAATATAGTATATTTTAATTCAAAGACAATTATGTCAAAGAAAAAGTGTTATTCCAAACTCCAAACATGCTATAGATGCTCAACAGAATTTTGCTTAATGCAGGCCACTGAAGGTAGCTGAAAATGTTTGTTTTTAATCAGTGAATGATGGAAAGTGAGAGGAAGGTGTGAATTTTAGTATTTAACATATACCTTCTTTAAAGTTATCTTTTAAACACAGATAACCCATTGGTTATCTGCCTGAAATTATAGTATATAGTAAAATCATATCTTCTTATTGAATAATTATAAATTTATGTTTGGTATAATTTTTTTTATATTCAATGGATCAAATATAAGCTGCAACTGTGGATATTCAAAATTCACACAAAAACCTATGTTAGCGTCAAAATGACATATATTTTTGGCTTTTTTTTTTTTTTAAAGACCATCTTCAGGTAAGATACAGAAGCAATCAAAATGCTATTTCAAAGCATTTATGTTATATTCTATTGTTTAATTTTGATTAAATCTGTATTTTACCTGAAGATGATCTTTAATTACAAATGTTTGTCTTTTTTAAATTGTTTTGCTACTAAAACAGGTTTTTGTATGAATTTCAAATATTGTATATCTATGCAGATAAGACAATAGTTGAATCATAAAAAAAGACCCCCAAAATCTAAGGTTGTCTTATAGGACAGATACAAAAAAAATTAGATTGAAATTTATATAAATTAAAATCATTATAATAAAAACGGAAAAACCGTAATATTTACTAGTAGAGAGTAGGGTGTCAACAAAATAGAATAGCCCATACAACATTTTTGTGAATAGTCCAGGTCATTACCCGAAGAATGGCTGAATCAGTGTGAATGTTTGCAACAATCGCAAGGCAGTGCTGTCAGATGCAAGAAAATAAAATTTGAAGTTCTTTCAAAAAATTACGAATAGGACATAATTCCGTATACGCTATACAATGTTATTATTCAGATGATGATAGCTGATCTAAACTAAATTCAAAGACTGTTGATAGTTTGGGGGCTGTCTTATATGCTAAAACTATAAAACTTTGACGAAAATTTATACCTTGTCTTATCTGAAGGTTGTCTTATCTGTGCAGATATATGGTACATTCAATGGATTTCTAAGGATTACACTTTTATTATTTTTGTTTTATATTGTTTATATTGCATATGTTGTTTATATTTATTATTTGTAAATGTATATTAATTTTACTCATTAATAATGCAAATTATCTTTTCTAGCTAATTGGCTTGAGGATCCTAAAGGTGGTTATTTAATATGTGGAAATTCATCAGGAGCTAGGTTTGTGATTTGAATTTATTTAAGATTTTATGCAATTCATGATTTTAAAATTGTAAGAAAGTTTAAGTTATATATTTGATATGTATGGAAACTATATGTGTGTATGTATGTAGCATTTTTACTGAAATAATTGTATTATGAATTTCACATTTGTACATCTGTCTTTTATGTAAAAAATTTAATAACATGAATTATTTAAAAAAATATTTCCTCAAAAATTGATGAAACTTCATGGGTTAATTCTACAGAAATAACCACTGTTTTTTTGCCTGGACCACATTTAATCAGAGACAAAAGCTTATCTTTGTATTTTTTATTTACTTATTTACTATGCATTTTGGGTGCAATATTTTCGTGTAACTTGCACTCTCTTCAGGTTTTTTACATTTCTGTTTTAAGTTTAAACCTACATCTGCCCCCCCTGGGGGCAGATGTAGTAAATGCATAGTAAATAAGTAAATAAAAAATACAAAGATAAGCTTTTGTCTCTGATTAAATGCGGTCCAGGCAAAAAAACAGTGGTTATTTCTGTAGAATTAACCCATGAAGTTTCATCAATTTTTGAGGAAATATTTTTTTGAAAAATCGATTTTTAAAAGGAATATAAAGAAAACTGCACCATTGATATATACATATCTATTACTTAGAGATGCTCTCTTTAGTGGAATTTTAAGAAAATTTTTTTTGGAGCTTTTACCATACAATTTAACAATTGATTCGAAAGTGTACTGCCATCGAGTAAACAAATTGAGTAATATCATCAAACAGAAAAGGCCNCTAATGATAAGCTCATAATAATGATAAACTTATCATAAAATACTTTAACAAGTAAATATCTTTATTGTTGAAAATAAACAACACTATTTTATTTCTTGTTATTATTTATAAACAAAATTGGATTAATACAAAATATATTTTAAGTGATATTTAATTTTTCATAATTGAAATTAAATGATTTTTACAATTGACTAATTATGAAAATGGTGTAAGTCCATTTACAGTCTGTAAATATATATTATTTTAGTTAAATTTGCCTAAAATAAATTTATATAATCAAATTACATATTGATAAATTAGTAGAAACATTGCCAGACTTGACATAATTAATTTATATTTTTGAATTGACTAATATGCTAACCTTTAATTTTCTCGAAACAACAAAAAATGGACTTGCATCACTTTCAAAATAAATGGTCCAATTATCTCTTACTCATGACATTGATGAATACATTCGGTTTGTACATAAGCACATAAAAAGGCCAGCATAAATTATTATATCTAATAGTACATAAAGTCAGTGATTACAAAACTATTCTATAAAATATTTTATCACAATTTTACTATTTGGTAAAACTATTAAAGACAGCAAATTAAAAAATTCTATCCAAAAGAGATTTATCACATTTTTTTTCTTCCCTTTTTCAACATGAACACTTAAAACATACTAATATCAATTACAGTTTTTTACAGTATATAAATATGGAGATTGAGTAGCACCCTTATACTTTAATTATATTTTAATTAATATAAATACATTACTGTAAAATATACTTAAGATTAGATAATAAAATAAATTATTGTGAGATAAGCAGCGGACCACTGGGCTAATCCCCAAATGACCACTTACTCTGCAACAGGTTGGTAGAACCCGATCTCTGATTTGTCAGAGGGCAAAAAGTGCAAAAGATGAGTGGGGAGTGCGTCGTTAAGTCGGCAGGCGCCGTTAAGAGACAGGAGACAGGTTTAACAAACTAAACAAGCATTTATTAGATATAACTAAGCTAAAATACATAGGTTAAATGTGGTTAAATAAGTTCACTATACACAAGGGCCACTCTAACAGCGTTAATGGCTAGTCTGAGAGAGAGAGTTCACAAAGCTCTAAACCAATACAAATACCTCTATGTGGATATGTCCAATATGCATTTGTTGAATTTCCTTAATGGCGATGGGAGTTCAAATAGCTGTGGTCGTCGTATGTCCTGTCGGTCCGGAGTATGGAGACAATAAGCACAGTTACAAGTATAACTTCCGAGAGATTGCCCGGAGCTTCCGGGGACTCGAGCTTTTATACGTTATTCGTGGGAAATGAGTCACGTGATCGACTTCTGTTGACACTTACGGTGCATTCCGATCAACTAAGTCTCAACTTTCCCACCTAAGTGTGAAAACAATTGGTGATCTCCATACACTTTTCACCAAGAGTGTTTGTGTTTTTCATTGGAGTTGTTTACAATGATTTTTCTGACATTGGCATAAAAATCGCGGATCTCACATTATTAAGGTAATATGGAACTTTTTAAAGAATTGTAAAAAAATTTGTGTGTGATGCATGTTTATTATGTTATTTAAATATATATTGCCAAGAAAATGATAATTATTTTTCATTTTTGAAATTAATACATTTGCCTCTTTTTTCAAATTTATATATTTCAAGTGCTTCCATAGTTTTAATGTGCTCCAGTTGTTTTTCCCTTTTGATGATGATCACTTTGATGAAGTCAAAATGTATACACACACAATCTTTTATTTAGGTACATATAAAACGTACATTTCCGGTACCGCACAGGCATAACCGGATTAGTTATATTTGTAACTATATTAACAATTATTTAATAACATGAGTTTTTAATTAAAGTTTTCAATTAAAGTTTAGGATTATTCTAGAATAAAGATGAAGACATTATTAATTAGTAAAATAGTTTGTGATATAACAATATTATGAATTATTTGTGACATTTNAATATAACTAATCCATTAAATACATAAACTGAACAAATCAAAATAAATAGAGTAGAACAAAATAAAATAAAATACAAATATAATAACAAGATATAAAATTACATCAACCACACGCATCAGATTTTACTAGCCATTATTGATCATATATTTCCATGCTGATAGTAAGCCTGTGGCATCCTTATAGTTTAAACATTTGCCAGTCAGGCTGGATTTATAAATTTCAAACTTTTCCAAACTTAATGCCAGAGTCGGTGAACGCACCAGTGTAACAATTCTGGCCTCAGTCCATTCAACTACCGAACCATCTGTTTGTGCCACTCTGGATAGTGCTGTAGAATAGTCTCCCTTACTTATGTTGTACATGTGCTCCTTAAGCCTTTTGTTGAGGTTTCTGGTGGTGACATCCACATACTCTTTGTTCAAACCTAATTGATCATTTTTATATGGTATCTTGTATATTCCAGATTGTTGTTTCTTCTTGATCATATCCTTGTCATTCCTAAGCAAGTTATAAACCATGGGAGCCCTTTTGTATAGTAATCTTGTGTTCTTGTAATCTGCAATTTCTTTGATAATATTTGACATGTTTCTGTTGTATGTGAACTTAGTCATCTTATTGTTCATATCTTTCTTTGTTTTCTTTTTTGCTAGGATCAGTGTAAGAACTTATTAATCCTTCAACGACTTTTGCTCCAAACCCCAACATCCTAGCCACAGCTCTAATGCTATCTAACTCTTGCAGCCTGTCGCATACGTTGGAACAATAAAGGAATTCCCTTCTAACTAGAGCTCTAAATGCTGAAAGCTTATAGGTATGTGGATCATTGGAGGTTGAAGGAATGTATAACTGGTCGTGAATGGGCTTGATGTATACCTTCGTGTTTAAGGAACTGTTCTTGAATGAAATGCCAATGTCTATAAAATGCACTTCCGTAGTACTAATTTGCTTCAATTTAAGTTTTAAACCATCTTTGTTGGAATTTATTTCATTCAAAAATTGCTGTATTCTTGTATCATTCCTCCAAAAAGTGAACACATCATCCACATATCTTTTGTATAAGATAGATATATAATTTTAGGGGGGACATAATCTTACACAAAAGATATGTGGATGATGTGTTCGTTTTATGGAGGAATGACACAAGAATACACCTTACTGAAAAATGGCTGTTTGCAGCCCTGCCATGAAAGTCAACACATGAGAGTGCAGGATTTCTTGAATGTTCTGCTATGTTGTCAATGTTTGTCGTATCATTACTATGCATTCCTAGGCATTCCTAGTAGTGGCAGTTAGGGTGCCATTTCATGATAAATTTAATTTTTAGAAATAAATTAATTTTTAATTTAAATTTAGAATATTCTGGAAGAAAAGATTAGTGCAGAGTGCAATTTGTATCTTGAACTTCTAATTGTGAGTTGCCAGTTTATCATGAGATGGTAGCCTAATCCTCTACCTCTGGCAAAATCACTTTATATCTAATTATTCAATTAGTTTATATAGCTTGAAAATAATCTGGTGGAGTGTTTGGCAGCAATATACAAAGTTGAAAAAGTAGAAAATTACAACAAATTTAGAATACATTATTTTAAAGTGTAATTCATTATAAAATAAACTTTACAAACTTAGGAAAAATTGATTTAAATAGAAAGTGAGCAATTATTTTTTTATGACATTGTCATAATGCCAAGGCTGCAATTTTTAATCATATTTTTAATTTATTTAATTTAAAATTTGTGCTCTCCACCTCAAATTAGTAGTGGCTTGCCCCTGTACATCATACTTTTCCTTTAACAATACAGTTGTGCCAGTCATCTATGTAACACCTTTCAGGGAAAAATTTTTTAATTGAAATAACATGACTTTTGGTTTGCATCAAAAGTTCATATATAGTTAATTCAGCCTCCTGCTTCTAAGGTTTCCATATCTGGTCTTGTCTTTTGTCTACCTAACTCCATTCTCAAGATTATGGAAAGATGGATGGACAATGGACGATGGACAGATAAGAGTGGGAATTTATAGGTCTACAATTTTCTTCAAATTGCAGTCCGACAATAAACAACGTACAATTACAAAAATCACAACTTGAAAATGTAAAGGTTTAAGCATTATATACATTATTCAATATTTATTTTTACTTTTTAAAAAGTAAAAAAAAGTAAAAATAGTAAAAAGTAAAAATAAATATTGAATAATGTATATAATGCTCTGACTCTTAATGCATTTTTTTCTCGTTATGGAATTTTGTATAATATTTTTCATACTGTGGAAATGTTTTCTGCATTTTTATTGTTTTTTGCACTTACCTATTTTGGATGGTTTGTAGATTTCTAGTTGCTGAAAACTTTTTAATTCAGAGAGGCTGTGTCAAATCAGTTGCTTGTAAATCAGCTTGGATCTCCTGTTTTTATTTTGTTTAAATCTCTTAAATACTTTCTCACCATTTCCAATTAAGATGGACTTTGGTTGCAATGCCACATAAATGCAGATTTATCAGTATTATATATCTGAGATGATAAGTCATAATCCTTTGTTAACTTCTCAAACACTGAATTTTATTCTACAACAATATGATGGGCAGATTTGTTTTCCACAGATATTTAGTTTTTGAATACTGTTTCATTGTTTTAATCTTTGAAGCCAACCATCAGAAATAAAACATGTCTCAACAATGTTCATTTTTGCATAAAATTATTTTGCATTAAACTTTTTGTATAAGGTCGAATTTAATTCAGCAATTTTTGATTGTTCTTAACATACCCTTGCCTATGTATGTTCAGTAGATGCTTTGCTTTCAGCTACAAATGACAATGGCTTTTCATTGTTCTTTTTTATGTTATAGATTGTCAATGACTCAATGTTAAAATTTTTTTGTAATTTCCTGCTAACTTGCATTTAGTTTGTAGAAATGGTAAGAATTAAATGGTAAACAACTTACTGTTTTGTTAATAGCCAATTTGGAACCTAGAGTTAATAAAAATACTAGACTTAAGGATAGAATTATGATATTAAGGAAACTAGCTAGTGTTCTTTCCAAGAAATAACTTGGATATGAGTGTGTGTTTACTAAAGTGCATAAGGGTCAATCTGGTTTGTAAGCTTATACTTCAAAAAATAATCTAGGAAAGGCTATCTCTCTCCTTCTCAGCAATGTTAATTCAGGTGTGTTCATATATTATAACTAGGAAAGGCTATATTAACTTGGGGATGTAAAGGGCTAGAAAGTGTAGATACCATTCCACGAAGAGTGATGATCCTCCTTGTTTTTTATGAGACTATCACCTCATAACATATCTCTTTTAGTTATTCAATGATTTCTACTTTCTATATTATATTAAGTTCTACACATTTTTTCCTTATATCTTTGTTACTGTTTTCACTTACATTCTTTTACCTTTGCATGAACAAATTGTGTATTCCGTTTCATAATTTGTTCATTGTATTTTAAATTACTTTTATTTTGTAACTTCATTGATATCTATGTGGGAACAGGCTCAAATAGTTTACCTTCAGTTGAGAAATGTCCCTGTGAATTGTAGAAGCTTTTGTAGTAGCAACCACTAACAATCTTGTGAACTGGAAATTGCAGGGCTTGACTTTTCCAGAAAGAGGTTTGGATACAAATAATGTTTTGGGGTTCCAAAATAATTTTAACAATAAAAAAACCTGGAATATTTTTATTAAAAATAACAAATAAAATAAAATAAAAAATAAATGAAGTTTATTCCAGGAGACTCATTACTTTTGTAAAATTTATAGTTAATATTTCCAATATTACAGCTGAGTTTGTCTATCGTAAAAGCCTCTTTATTGAAATTTATTTTTTCCCCTGCATTTTCAGTCTAAATTCAATGTATTTTCCATGTTTATCTCAAATAATTTTTTCCCAAAAACCTCTGTATCTCAAATTATGGATTGAAGTGTCAATTACAGATTCAAAGCTTGGCAACTACAACTTGATAGCATAAATTGTAATTGAGAAACATCTCTTGCAATACAGTACATAGTTGCAATTAATGCTGTTTTTCTCTGATTGTATCGATATTGTCGTAAGCTGAAACTAGACAGTAACTAGAGACACACAAAATACCTTATGTACTTTTCCAGCAAATTACTCTTTAATCAAACTAATGTTTTTGGCTTTATTATCAGGTTTTTTGAAATGGGATTCAATTTGGAACAACATTTAAAAATTTTTAATTTTAGATTTTAAAAAAATATAAATGGGGTTATTAATTAAGTTACAAATAAAATAAAGTATAAATTTAAAAAATTGTGCTAAAATATACTAAATATAAAAAATATACTAAAAGTTGTGCAATTAAGAATAAAAGTAAATAAAACAAAATCATTTGAAGTGCTACAATGATTTTATGTTTTGCACTGTGTTACAATTTTTGCTGCCCTTCGTGTCTAAGGGGTTATCAAATAGCGATCTCCACACATTGATTTACAGTCTCTGCTGTTAATGCAATGTTCTCTTAATGTAGATTTAAATATTTCCAATATTTCTTCTTTTTGTTTGCATTCGTCATATACTAGTTTTATAAGTAGGCCCTGCTGAAATCTGACACCCTGGTTTGGCTGCATAGTGGGCAAGAGTGGTTTTTAAATTATTTTTGTGGATATCATATTTATGCTCATTGATTCTGCATGTTAATAATCTATTAGTTGAGCAGATGTATTTTAGATGTCTATCAAATCTAACATCATATGTAGGGATGGAGTACACCTCGGGCTTTATTTGGGTCAACATAATCCTAGACATTACTTAGTAATCTGTATACCGTTGACCCCATTTGTATGCTATATGAGCTCCTGTATAATTAGTGTGAGATTATATATCTCCTATAAAAAAGGTTACGAGATGAAGATCTCGTAGATCTTCATCTACACCGCTTACGGGCTCCGATCGCGAGATCGGCTCTCGTAACCTTTTTTATAGGAGGGCGAGAAAAATGTTTAAAAACAATCTAGAGGGTGAATTCTAGATCTTGTCAGGTCCCGACACCAGTTTGTCAATTATTCAATCCGCAGACAAACACGCGTGTGATTACTTTATAGATCTGATTCAGAGACTCTAAAAGAGACATTCTTTAACAAATAAACAAGAATAAATTTAATTAAACATAAACCAATAAAAATAGTACAAATATATGGTAGTAAGAGACAATGACTACAAATGACAATCTATATGTCGAGAGAGATATGGACTTATACTTAACTGATATGCGATCGAGAGAGAGAGCTTACAAAATCGTTATTAAACATACAACCTGGTTTAGTTGTCTTTTGTCTTCTTCATCGGTTGGCAAAGGCACTTCGTTTATATAGTTCTCAAACTTCATTCCATGAGAGATCGATATGTGCACAACATTAAAGTATATCTTCTAAGTGCTAACTCTGGATTTATTCTATGTGACTCGTCTAAGGGCGTTGGCCATCAGGAGAAATATGTATGGAGTCCTGCCTCTTCCAGGTCTGTTGATGAACTCCCCGAATTCTGATAAATTTCCCCTATATCTGTCAATCGGCGACCAATCATCATACAAAGATTCCTCTGTGGGAACGGACGGAAAGGAGAATATTTGAGGGGTAAGCATTTCCCATCAAAGCGAGATTTTTCGCAGATAAAGGGAAAACAGAGGATGTTGTAACTTCCCTAGAAGGAAGTAGCATCTGTTATCTATTTTTACCACTCTAAAACGATATTTTTCTCACCCAAAACAAAAGAATATTTTATAACAATATTTTACATTATTAAATAATTATTAATTTTAGACCCAGGGGCTATTCAGATCTCACATTAGCAATTAATGTATAGAGGAAAACATGGTATTATGGAACACTGTGGATATTATGGAACCACTCCATTTCAAACTGATAATAAAGGCTAACTGTAGCGGATTGTGTCTGAACTGTACTAGGCAGACATCCATAGCAAGGGGAAAACCCGCTTCACTTCAGTTAAATGGTTGTCCGTAGTGAATCAGCAAATTTGTGTTTTTCAAAATTTTAAAGTTTTTAATGATAAGTGAATTTAATTATTTCTAAATTATAAATCGTGTAGTTGTAGGTTTGCTGGTGCACATATTCCGTTTCAGAGACTTAGGAATACATATTAATCTGTACGATGTTCACGTTTTTTAAAATTTGGTCTTTACAGACATAAGTTAATTCAAGATGGTGATGCCATTGGTGCTTTTAATATGGAACCCAACTCTTTTGAACAACTTCTTTGCAAGCAGACATTTGTCCGGAGCAATTTGTGAAAAAGACATTAGGTAGAAAGCCAATTCTTTCCGAGAATATCAAAAAAGAGCTGCTGGAATATATATTGTCGATGGAGTTCATATTTTTCTATTATAAAAGCATTTTTTCGATAAAATACATTACAGTAAATAATTTTGTAATTATTTAACATTCTTTGTACTTTCCTATTTCTTTTTGGATACATTAAAGCATTTTTTGAAAACATACGGTAAGGTTCCATATTACCACTCGGTTTTCTCTAAGCCTACTTTCTGACTTTTTGTACAAAAGCCTTCAAAAACCATACTTATAGTTACACTAGCGAAAAATCCAATTAGGAACATCTAGTTTAACAGTTACCGGTACTTTTCGCACAAAAAATGTGGGTGTAGTTATGATACCTTGTTTACAATTCACTATAATGAAAATGGGGTTCCATAATACCACCTTCTCCTCTATACAGGTTTAGCCTACTATTGTATTCTAATACTATGTATTTACTTTCCTGTGCTTGTGGTTGTGCTGTTATAATTTTGTCCAGATTGTGTGCTATGTTGCAAATAAGTTTTTTACTGTACCTGTGTTTGATTGCAAAATTTTCTACATGTTCTAGCTCTTTTAAGGTGTAATTAACTCTGGAGCAGTGTGTATACACTCATTTTACTAATGCTCTTTGCAATGTTTGTTATATATAAACTAAGAACCATGGAGGCATTTGAAATATTTACTGCAAGCAGCTTAAAGGAAGCTGCATTAACAGTAAAGAATCTATATCCATATCCAAGGCATGACAATCTATATTAGATAACCCCTTAAAGAAGGTAGTGATAACCAATAACACACACAATAATAGCAATTTACATCTCACCAAATAATTTAAATGTTTAGTTTTTCAATTATATTATTTATTAGAGGCATTTTAATATTTTTATTCATGATTATTCATTTAATTTGTTAAAACTATGTTAATCTTTACATAAATATAGTATATTTTAATTCAAAGACAATTATGTCAAAGAAAAAGTGTTATTCCAAACTCCAAACATGCTATAGATGCTCAACAGAATTTTGCTTAATGCAGGCCACTGAAGGTAGCTGAAAATGTTTGTTTTTAATCAGTGAATGATGGAAAGTGAGAGGAAGGTGTGAATTTTAGTATTTAACATATACCTTCTTTAAAGTTATCTTTTAAACACAGATAACCCATTGGTTATCTGCCTGAAATTATAGTATATAGTAAAATCATATCTTCTTATTGAATAATTATAAATTTATGTTTGGTATAATTTTTTTTATATTCAATGGATCAAATATAAGCTGCAACTGTGGATATTCAAAATTCACACAAAAACCTATGTTAGCGTCAAAATGACATATATTTTTGGCTTTTTTTTTTTTTTAAAGACCATCTTCAGGTAAGATACAGAAGCAATCAAAATGCTATTTCAAAGCATTTATGTTATATTCTATTGTTTAATTTTGATTAAATCTGTATTTTACCTGAAGATGATCTTTAATTACAAATGTTTGTCTTTTTTAAATTGTTTTGCTACTAAAACAGGTTTTTGTATGAATTTCAAATATTGTATATCTATGCAGATAAGACAATAGTTGAATCATAAAAAAAGACCCCCAAAATCTAAGGTTGTCTTATAGGACAGATACAAAAAAAATTAGATTGAAATTTATATAAATTAAAATCATTATAATAAAAACGGAAAAACCGTAATATTTACTAGTAGAGAGTAGGGTGTCAACAAAATAGAATAGCCCATACAACATTTTTGTGAATAGTCCAGGTCATTACCCGAAGAATGGCTGAATCAGTGTGAATGTTTGCAACAATCGCAAGGCAGTGCTGTCAGATGCAAGAAAATAAAATTTGAAGTTCTTTCAAAAAATTACGAATAGGACATAATTCCGTATACGCTATACAATGTTATTATTCAGATGATGATAGCTGATCTAAACTAAATTCAAAGACTGTTGATAGTTTGGGGGCTGTCTTATATGCTAAAACTATAAAACTTTGACGAAAATTTATACCTTGTCTTATCTGAAGGTTGTCTTATCTGAAGGTTGTCTTATCTGTGCAGATATATGGTACATTCAATGGATTTCTAAGGATTACACTTTTATTATTTTTGTTTTATATTGTTTATATTGCATATGTTGTTTATATTTATTATTTGTAAATGTATATTAATTTTACTCATTAATAATGCAAATTATCTTTTCTAGCTAATTGGCTTGAGGATCCTAAAGGTGGTTATTTAATATGTGGAAATTCATCAGGAGCTAGGTTTGTGATTTGAATTTATTTAAGATTTTATGCAATTCATGATTTTAAAATTGTAAGAAAGTTTAAGTTATATATTTGATATGTATGGAAACTATATGTGTGTATGTATGTAGCATTTTTACTGAAATAATTGTATTATGAATTTCACATTTGTACATCTGTCTTTTATGTAAAAAATTTAATAACATGAATTATTTAAAAAAATATTTCCTCAAAAATTGATGAAACTTCATGGGTTAATTCTACAGAAATAACCACTGTTTTTTTGCCTGGACCACATTTAATCAGAGACAAAAGCTTATCTTTGTATTTTTTATTTACTTATTTACTATGCATTTTGGGTGCAATATTTTCGTGTAACTTGCACTCTCTTCAGGTTTTTTACATTTCTGTTTTAAGTTTAAACCTACATCTGCCCCCCCTGGGGGCAGATGTAGTAAATGCATAGTAAATAAGTAAATAAAAAATACAAAGATAAGCTTTTGTCTCTGATTAAATGCGGTCCAGGCAAAAAAACAGTGGTTATTTCTGTAGAATTAACCCATGAATTTCATCAATTTTTGAGCAAATATTGTTTTGAAAAATTGATTTTTAAAAGGAATATAAAGAAAACCGCACCATTGATATATACATATTTATTACTTATAGCAGATGAATTATTTAATCAAAACAAGAAAGAATTTTCATAATGAATATATTATGAAAAAGTTTGGCTTTTCAAATTTGTTTCCTAATCTTTTAAGATTATGAACACTGTTGTAAAAGTAAAATAGAAATCAACACAGAGGAACCTCGAATTACTTCCAGTAAGCATTCATTTATGACTAATGTTTTCAATCTGCATGTGAGATCTTCATTAAGTTGGGGAATTGCAAACTGGAATATGAGAAAGGAACATATGACATACAGTAGAGCATCGATTATCTGAATACCGATCAACCAAAACATCGGTTAACCGAAAGCATTCCACTCGGCAAATTCAAATTTCCACTAGGGCTGTGGCGTTGCAGCACTCTTCCCCTCTCTGCCAAACTGAACTGTAGGCCTAGTTTAATGTATTACATTATGTAAGGTATGTATTTGTAAGACGTGTGATACAAATTATATACAATACAGTTTTGTGTTTAATATATTTTTTTGTAAATGATCAGTTATCTGAACAACCCCAGTCCCAAATTGTTTTGCATAATCTATGCTCTATTGTATTTTAAAAGTTTGAAAATGTTTCTAAGGATAAGGATTATGATCAATACTTCTTGTTCCTGTTTTAAGTATTTTAAAAAATGTTTATGACAACCTTATTTTACTTAAAAACTTGATACATCAAGGAGGAGTGCATAAAAACAATTGTTTTTCAGAAAGAAGAACAAGAAGACAACAATTGTTTTTCAGATATTTATTGTAACACAAATCTGTATGCTAGTTATTTAGCATTTCAGACTACTGTCAATCTTCAGAAGAAGGTTACAAAACTTTCTCTAAAAATTAATTTAAAATTATTTTAGAAAAAATTACAAAAAATTATCTTATTCATTTTCAAAAATTGGACCATTTATTTTGAAAGTGATTAAGTCCATTTTTGAAAAAATTGAGAAATTGCATAATTTACATATAATTTAGTGTAAACTTTTTATTTATGAACAATTCACACTTAGTATTTTATAATAACCATATTCTTTGATCAATTGTCAGTAAATGACATTGCATAACCATTGATTATGAAAGTGGTGTAAGTCCATTTTCTGCAATCTAATTAAGCACTTATGGGCTGTCCATAAATTACATCTGCATTTTACCAACAAAAGCACAATTTGATAGAATGGAAATAGATTAAATGAAAAAATCCATATAATGAGCCTAAATGAAAAGCAGTGCCTAATGATAAGCTCATAACAATGATAAACTTATCATAAAATACTTTAACAATAAGTGAATATCTTTAATATTGAAAATAAACAACACTATTTTATTTCTTGTTATTATTTATAAACAAAATTTGATTAATACAAAATATATTTTAAGTGATATTTAATTTTTCATAATTGAAATTAAATGATTTTTACAATTGACTAATTATGAAAGTGGTGTAAGTCTATTTACAGCCCATAAATATATATTATTTTAGTTAAATTTGCCTAAAATAAATTTATATAATCAAATTACATATTGATAAATTAGTAGAAACATTGCCAGACTTGACATAATTAATTTATATTTTTGAATTGACTAATATGCTAACCTTTAATTTTCTCGAAACAACAAAAAATGGACTTGCATCACTTTCAAAATAAATGGTCCAATTATCTCTTACTCATGACATTGATGAATACATTCGGTTTGTACATAAGCACATAAAAAGGCCAGCATAAATTATTATATCTAATAGTACATAAAGTCAGTGATTACAAAACTATTCTATAAAATATTTTATCACAATTTTACTATTTGGTAAAACTATTAAAGACAGCAAATTAAAAAATTCTATCCAAAAGAGATTTATCACATTTTTTTTCTTCCCTTTTTCAACATGAACACTTAAAACATACTAATATCAATTACAGTTTTTTACAGTATATAAATATGGAGATTGAGTAGCACCCTTATACTTTAATTATATTTTAATTAATATAAATACATTACTGTAAAATATACTTAAGATTAGATAATAAAATAAATTATTGTGAGATAAGCAGCGGACCACTGGGCTAATCCCCAAATGACCACTTACTCTGCAACAGGTTGGTAGAACCCGATCTCTGATTTGTCAGAGGGCAAAAAGTGCAAAAGATGAGTGGGGAGTGCGTCGTTAAGTCGGCAGGCGCCGTTAAGAGACAGGAGACAGGTTTAACAAACTAAACAAGCATTTATTAGATATAACTAAGCTAAAATACATAGGTTAAATGTGGTTAAATAAGTTCACTATACACAAGGGCCACTCTAACAGCGTTAATGGCTAGTCTGAGAGAGAGAGTTCACAAAGCTCTAAACCAATACAAATACCTCTATGTGGATATGTCCAATATGCATTTGTTGAATTTCCTTAATGGCGATGGGAGTTCAAATAGCTGTGGTCGTCGTATGTCCTGTCGGTCCGGAGTATGGAGACAATAAGCACAGTTACAAGTATAACTTCCGAGAGATTGCCCGGAGCTTCCGGGGACTCGAGCTTTTATACGTTATTCGTGGGAAATGAGTCACGTGATCGACTTCTGTTGACACTTACGGTGCATTCCGATCAACTAAGTCTCAACTTTCCCACCTAAGTGTGAAAACAATTGGTGATCTCCATACACTTTTCACCAAGAGTGTTTGTGTTTTTCATTGGAGTTGTTTACAATGATTTTTCCGACATTGGCATAAAAATCGCGGATCTCACATTATTAAGGTAATATGGAACTTTTTAAAGAATTGTAAAAAAATTTGTGTGTGATGCATGTTTATTATGTTATTTAAATATATATTGCCAAGAAAATGATAATTATTTTTCATTTTTGAAATTAATACATTTGCCTCTTTTTTCAAATTTATATATTTCAAGTGCTTCCATAGTTTTAATGTGCTCCAGTTGTTTTTCCCTTTTGATGATGATCACTTTGATGAAGTCAAAATGTATACACACACAATCTTTTATTTAGGTACATATAAAACGTACATTTCCGGTACCGCACAGGCATAACCGGATTAGTTATATTTGTAACTATATTAACAATTATTTAATAACATGAGTTTTTAATTAAAGTTTTCAATTAAAGTTTAGGATTATTCTAGAATAAAGATGAAGACATTATTAATTAGTAAAATAGTTTGTGATATAACAATATTATGAATTATTTGTGACATTTCTTTTTGTATCAATAAATATTAATATTTATATATACATATATAAGTTTTCTAACAATGTCTTTAAGTATTTAAATAACATATATATGTGAGGTGAAACATAGTTATTTAGTTAACAAAATATAAACAGTTTTTAATACAATTGTAATGAATGCTATAAGTTTAAGAATAACAATAACATTTATGATTATTTATATTCACATATATAAAATTGTGGTTTGTATCAAAATGTATACAGTATTTGTTGTCAGAGGCATAAACTGTCAGGATGGTTTGTCTTCCTTTGTCAATATCATACTTGTGTTCAGCTAGCCTAACTTTAACTGATGTCAATGCATTCAAGATCATAAGCAAATCTTTTGTCTTTTATGGGAATTTTGTATACCCTTAGTAACCTAAGCATGTTAATGTTGTCTTTTCTGTTTTTGAGGCTGTTTTAGATGGTTGGATCCTGTTTAAAGGATAATTTATTATTGTTTACCTTACCTACAAGAAAGACTAGGAAATAAGCTCTCTTACAAGTATGCAAAGAAGATGGATGGGATCTTAAAAAAAAACATCAAAAAGTGAAGGAACAACTTTATCACCAGTTAATATGCTAGGACATCTCCCATCTATTCTTCCTCATGGACATCATCATTAAGGGTCACATGTATGCATCCAAACCCCAAACACACTCTGAGAAGATAATGTGGAAAATGGAAAAACTCATTATAGGCATTGATGGATGTCATAAACAACTCTACATATGGAAAGCAGTCTTCAGATTGAACTCAATACATGATGACCAATGAGATTAGGATGTCTGTGAAAAGCGATATAGGAGTAAAAAATGGCACACCTCCAATCAAATCAATTGCATGCTGCAAACAAGTGGAAGATGGATATGTAGACAAATTCCAGGCACATGTTATCATATTCACCCATACATCTTTAGCCAGGAAACTTAAAATGAATAGAACAGTTGTCACTTTCCCAGATATGCCTAAATTGTTTGTGTTTATAAAGGTACATAAATCAGGCAACACTATGCAACCTATTGTAGATAATACTTTGTCACCACACTTTTTAGGAAACACAGCACGTAACCTCCTTAAAAAGCAATTAAAAACATATAACTTGTCCATCAACAAGAAAAGATCTAATTAATGATCTGTAACAACCTCATGTCATAGAATATGCTTATTTTACAATACTAGACTTTGTAGCTTTATACCCATCTATAAAATTACAATCCTGTATTGGTGCACTAAGATATTTCTTGTTATAGAGAAGCAAGACATCAACACATCATAAATATACAAGGTGTGTTCCATAAGTAATGTGACAAATTTTTTCATGACGCGATGATATGCCGTATCTAGTTCTAACTTGCTGCACTAGGTGGTGTTAGCTTCAAAACTTGCTCGGTCTTATTTGCGTCCAAGCTGCCGGTGGGTGAGTACGTTCGTTTCTGTGAACCCCGTTTTGAGTTAATGTAACACGGTGCAATGGATCATTTTTAGTATAAACTATCACACTTACAATTATTTATCCTTGCTAACTCCAATGTTCCCTGTAATTACAAATTAGGGAAATGTGTTAGAGAGACTCATTGCAAATAGACTAAACTGGCATTTAGAATCAAATCACCTTTTTAGCGATAACTAGTTTGGTTCTATTTAGGCAGCAGCCCACAGTGGAGGCTATCATGGAGGCGGTCACCAATATCAACAATATTTTAAACAACAATAAATACATGTTAATACATGTTCTTGTTATTAATTACTTATATTATTCTTTTGTGTCCCTCAGTATAACAAGTCCTACCTAGTTCACAAGAATTGTCCAAAGTGGACACAAACATATTATAAACAATAAATATGCTTTAGTTCTAAGCCTTGATATTCAGAAGGCATTCGATTGTACATAGTGGCCGCTGATTCTATATAGGCTGAAACAATATAATTATCCTGCAAACATCTATAATTTAATTAGACTATCTGTCCGGCAGAACAATAACTTTTAAGTCTGGAGGAATTACTTTTGAAAGGGAATACACTAGGGGATGTTTGCAGTGTTCTGCCTGTGGACCTTTGGTGCATATTATTTAATTTAATGATTTTCTAAGGACTTTGGGCAAAATAAAGTTGTTGCATGTGCTGATGACACACTAATACTTAGAAGTGGAAGCTTGAGCTGAACTTGAAAGGAAAGGAACAGATATACTCAATAAAATACCGACTGGGGAATAAAAAAACAAACTGTTCTTTAATCCTGGAAAGACTACAGGAATAATCTTTAGCAGACTGAGAACATATCATCTCTACAGAAGAGTACCAACAATATGAAAGCAGGCAATGAAAGTATTAAAATGAAACAAAATCTGAAATACTTAGGAGTTATGCTAGACTATAAACCTTTATGGACTGATTATGTCAAGACAATAACTAAAAAGACAGGTCTCATTCTCCAATCATTCAAATGGGATGAAAAGTAAATGGGATTTAAATTCTAATGCCCTCATCTCTATTTATGATGTGATATTTTTACATATAATTACTTCACCTGCCCTGCTTGGAAAGAAGCGATATATAAAGTCCGTAATAAACAGAAATTAATCGCAGCACAAAGGAAAGCCCTCATCATGCTCACTAAGGCATATAGTAAGGCATATAGGACTTCCTCAACAAAAAGTCTTCAGGTGAACCTCCTGTGGACTGCGAGATTGAATACCTCACAAACAATGGAAATTAACACACTAAAAAGAATTTATATTGGGGACAGAAGAGTATAAGAAGGATGACTATCAGCAACAGCAATATAGAAGATCCAATTGTTTGAAAATCATGTGATTCTATATTAGAAGTCCAGCCTGAAGATGTTTTTAAAAAATGGATGAAAATGTTTGCTTTTCAAGTGAATGATTGTGAACAATGTTTGGTTATTGTGTTAGGAGTTTTAACAACATTAGCCAGTAAACTATTCTTGTCTTTTAAAATAAGTCATATATTCCTCTCTTGCATTCCAATTTGGAAGAGCTCATATGCAAATCAAAAATGTTAGTCATAAATAAATGCTTACTGGAAGTAATTCAAGGTAGTAATTTCTATATTAAATTATAATCTCCAGTATCTAGAAGAATTAGAACTGTAAAAGTAAGCCTGTAAAAAAGTTTTCTGTTGGATTCTAATAAGTTATGTTGGGTCTAAATTTCCTTGTAAAATCAATATGTCTATTTGATAACAAGTGCATCATATTGATGTTACAACCTACACATCATCCATCTAATTCATTATTATTACTTTCTTGGCTCTGTTATAAATAACAGAGGGAAAATATGGCGAGTGGTTAAAAAATGACCCTTAAGATTTTTACATTTTTGGACTCGGGACATTGAAATGTCAAAGTGCAAAAAAAATTGGGGGGGTTTTTCTGTATGTATGGATATTAGTGTTTGTGTGTGTGGAAAGCACAATTTTGTTCACTCTCTTCGAAGCTTAATAACTCCTGTGCTTTATGACAGAAATTTCTGAAATTTTTCAGAAAGGTTTGTTTATTAGGGGATTGATGCTATTAAATATAGGTGGGTAAAGGTCAAGGAAGTGGAGAAATAAAGGGAGATTGTGTGTCATATCTCGAGTGGGGTTGGACTTTTGCACCTTTACTTGTTATTAGCATTTACAATGTTTTATTTATAAAATTCATCCCTACCCTCAAAATTAAGCTTTCTGTCATTTTATAATACAGTAATACCTTGACTTACGCTACCCTGACTTACACGAACCCGGAGTTACGCGATTTTCAAATCTCGCCGATTTGTCTTTTGTTTGAGCGCCATGCAACTCTTGATTACTCACTCCCCCCACACTATTGTTCAGCTTACATGTTCGGAAATGTCGCATGGAATTGACGCATAGCTACAATTTATTTTGTGTTATTTATTTCTGTGTTTATTTTATCTACGGAGACTTGAGAGACTCTACTATGTCATCCAAACGAAGTAGAACTGATTCTTCTGCATCAGACAAGAAAAGTAAAACTTTATCTTTGGAATGTAAAGTTAACATTATTAAAGACTTCGATACAAAAATGAAAATTTGTGAATTGCAAAGAAGTTTGATCTACTGGAATCGATGGTCAGAACAGTTATAAAAGGTAAAGAAAAAATTCTCGAAGCTGCGAAAAATGCTCAATCTTTAAATTCAAGCATCATTCGTAAANCTCAAAAATTGATGAAACTTCATGGGTTAATTCTACAGAAATAACCACTGTTTTTTTGCCTGGACCGCATTTAATCAGAGACAAAAGCTTATCTTTGTATTTTTTATTTACTTATTTACTATGCATTTTGGGTGCAATATTTTCGTGTAACTTGCACTCTCTTCAGGTTTTTTACATTTCTGTTTTAAGTTTAAACCTACATCTGCCCCCCCTGGGGGCAGATGTAGTAAATGCATAGTAAATAAGTAAATAAAAAATACAAAGATAAGCTTTTGTCTCTGATTAAATGCGGTCCAGGCAAAAAAACAGTGGTTATTTCTGTAGAATTAACCCATGAATTTCATCAATTTTTGAGCAAATATTGTTTTGAAAAATTGATTTTTAAAAGGAATATAAAGAAAACCGCACCATTGATATATACATATTTATTACTTATAGCAGATGAATTATTTAATCAAAACAAGAAAGAATTTTCATAATGAATATATTATGAAAAAGTTTGGCTTTTCAAATTTGTTTCCTAATCTTTTAAGATTATGAACACTGTTGTAAAAGTAAAATAGAAATCAACACAGAGGAACCTCGAATTACTTCCAGTAAGCATTCATTTATGACTAATGTTTTCAATCTGCATGTGAGATCTTCATTAAGTTGGGGAATTGCAAACTGGAATATGAGAAAGGAACATATGACATACAGTAGAGCATCGATTATCTGAATACCGATCAACCAAAACATCGGTTAACCGAAAGCATTCCACTCGGCAAATTCAAATTTCCACTAGGGCTGTGGCGTTGCAGCACTCTTCCCCTCTCTGCCAAACTGAACTGTAGGCCTAGTTTAATGTATTACATTATGTAAGGTATGTATTTGTAAGACGTGTGATACAAATTATATACAATACAGTTTTGTGTTTAATATATTTTTTTGTAAATGATCAGTTATCTGAACAACCCCAGTCCCAAATTGTTTTGCATAATCTATGCTCTATTGTATTTTAAAAGTTTGAAAATGTTTCTAAGGATAAGGATTATGATCAATACTTCTTGTTCCTGTTTTAAGTATTTTAAAAAATGTTTATGACAACCTTATTTTACTTAAAAACTTGATACATCAAGGAGGAGTGCATAAAAACAATTGTTTTTCAGAAAGAAGAACAAGAAGACAACAATTGTTTTTCAGATATTTATTGTAACACAAATCTGTATGCTAGTTATTTAGCATTTCAGACTACTGTCAATCTTCAGAAGAAGGTTACAAAACTTTCTCTAAAAATTAATTTAAAATTATTTTAGAAAAAATTACAAAAAATTATCTTATTCATTTTCAAAAATTGGACCATTTATTTTGAAAGTGATTAAGTCCATTTTTGAAAAAATTGAGAAATTGCATAATTTACATATAATTTAGTGTAAACTTTTTATTTATGAACAATTCACACTTAGTATTTTATAATAACCATATTCTTTGATGATCTTTAATTACAAATGTTTGTCTTTTTTAAATTGTTTTGCTACTAAAACAGGTTTTTGTATGAATTTCAAATATTGTATATCTATGCAGATAAGACAATAGTTGAATCATAAAAAAAGACCCCCAAAATCTAAGGTTGTCTTATAGGACAGATACAAAAAAAATTAGATTGAAATTTATATAAATTAAAATCATTATAATAAAAACGGAAAAACCGTAATATTTACTAGTAGAGAGTAGGGTGTCAACAAAATAGAATAGCCCATACAACATTTTTGTGAATAGTCCAGGTCATTACCCGAAGAATGGCTGAATCAGTGTGAATGTTTGCAACAATCGCAAGGCAGTGCTGTCAGATGCAAGAAAATAAAATTTGAAGTTCTTTCAAAAAATTACGAATAGGACATAATTCCGTATACGCTATACAATGTTATTATTCAGATGATGATAGCTGATCTAAACTAAATTCAAAGACTGTTGATAGTTTGGGGGCTGTCTTATATGCTAAAACTATAAAACTTTGACGAAAATTTATACCTTGTCTTATCTGAAGGTTGTCTTATCTGTGCAGATATATGGTACATTCAATGGATTTCTAAGGATTACACTTTTATTATTTTTGTTTTATATTGTTTATATTGCATATGTTGTTTATATTTATTATTTGTAAATGTATATTAATTTTACTCATTAATAATGCAAATTATCTTTTCTAGCTAATTGGCTTGAGGATCCTAAAGGTGGTTATTTAATATGTGGAAATTCATCAGGAGCTAGGTTTGTGATTTGAATTTATTTAAGATTTTATGCAATTCATGATTTTAAAATTGTAAGAAAGTTTAAGTTATATATTTGATATGTATGGAAACTATATGTGTGTATGTATGTAGCATTTTTACTGAAATAATTGTATTATGAATTTCACATTTGTACATCTGTCTTTTATGTAAAAAATTTAATAACATGAATTATTTAAAAAAATATTTCCTCAAAAATTGATGAAACTTCATGGGTTAATTCTACAGAAATAACCACTGTTTTTTTGCCTGGACCACATTTAATCAGAGACAAAAGCTTATCTTTGTATTTTTTATTTACTTATTTACTATGCATTTTGGGTGCAATATTTTCGTGTAACTTGCACTCTCTTCAGGTTTTTTACATTTCTGTTTTAAGTTTAAACCTACATCTGCCCCCCCTGGGGGCAGATGTAGTAAATGCATAGTAAATAAGTAAATAAAAAATACAAAGATAAGCTTTTGTCTCTGATTAAATGCGGTCCAGGCAAAAAAACAGTGGTTATTTCTGTAGAATTAACCCATGAAGTTTCATCAATTTTTGAGGAAATATTTTTTTGAAAAATCGATTTTTAAAAGGAATATAAAGAAAACTGCACCATTGATATATACATATCTATTACTTAGAGATGCTCTCTTTAGTGGAATTTTAAGAAAATTTTTTTTGGAGCTTTTACCATACAATTTAACAATTGATTCGAAAGTGTACTGCCATCGAGTAAACAAATTGAGTAATATCATCAAACAGAAAAGGCGGCCAGAAAACAATTCTTTTGTGTATTCGC
>NW_019384869.1:1589260-1636269 GCF_000671375.1 Centruroides sculpturatus
AAATTGTTTTATTTTTGTTTTATTTATTTATTTCGACGGCATAAACTCAAAAAAGAAGTTTCACAAAGCCGTAAACTTTTATACATATTTAATTTTTGAGCGAAAAGGAAATATTTTCAAATACCTGGAGATGTGTGAATGACGAAGAAATACTGAATAAAGCTGAAGTTGTGACTCAAAGGAGTATAGACCCAAATTTGAAAAAAGGAGAGAAAGGCCAAAAGAAAAAAAGTGGTGAAAAAGGTTAAATAGACTTTTGTTATGCAAATATCGACTTTAATTTTCCAATCTTCCTCACTACTTTTATCTTTCGGCCTTTCTCTACTTTTTCTCAAATTTGGGTCTATAATCCTTTAAGTTCCAACTCCAGCATTATTTAATATTCTTTCCAGCATTGCAAGATTTGGCTACTCTGCAACAAATTTGGCTACCCTTTTTTTAGTTTGGCGTAAAAATTATCATTTTGCGCATTGGCTACTTTCTAGGTTACATATTATTTATAAATATATTAGTCGAATAAAAATGCACTTTAAAATGGTGTTTTGTCGTTTTTTATAAATTAGAGACCAGAATAGAACAAATATTTGTGTTTTTCAAGTAAATTTTTGTCTGTCTCCTTTATAATAGATGAATTTATTTAATTCTAAGTAAAAATTGGAAGAGTCTGTAGAAGTAAATTTTTAAAATATCCTTTTTCGTGATAAAGTTTTAATACTTATTACTATAATCCTTGCTAATCCTTAAATATACTTGTATATTTAAGGATTGGGTCACAAATATATTATATAGGCCTATACTTGTGGCCCAAAACTCCATGACTTCTTCCAATGTGGCCCAAAGAAACGAAAAGGTTGGACACCCCTGCTGTACATTAATTATTTACAGTGATTTTATTATTTTCTGTTTAAAGATTTCTTAATATTAGCTATTTCTTTACCTACTCTCTTTGTGTTTTCTTAAAATTGTAGCTGATTTACACTAATTTTCTAATCAGAAATTTTGCTGTTAGAACAAGTCTATAACAATTAAATGTTCTTATTTAATTTAGAATTTTAAATATTAAAATTTTTAGAGAAAGATTATTTAAATGAAAAAAAAAATATAATATATTAGTAGTTTTGATGTGCCTTCATTGCCATAAAAATTAGTGCACCAAGAAGCAGTTGTCATATTGTTGCAAAACTTGGCTTGTGGATAAGTCACAAGCAGATATGGAAATGATTAGATAGTCAGTAGCTTACCTGTTGCAGAGGGACACTTTATTACTAGAGTTGCCTCTACATTGCAATTGAAGACCATATGGACAATTAACTGAATGTGAGAGGAGAAGAATCATTGGGTTGAAAAAAGCTGTATGATCATCTTGCTGAATAGCCTGACACCTAGGCCGTTCTGACAACACTGAGATGCTGGGACCAGTAGACGAGATAGAGCTCGCACACATGGAGCCCAAGCATAGGATGCCTTTGGCAAACCACCAGCCAAGAGGATTGTTTGGTTCTCCAACAAGTGTACACACAGATGACTGTATTGTTGTCCACCATCCGGACACAGGTGGTGCCATCATTACAGCCCCTATGTCTGTCTGTACCATTTCAAGGTGACTGGGTGAGAAACATTTAATATTTCATTGGCCATTATGTGTGCTGCCAATGATACTACCCACTGTCATCTCCATTCAGAGTGGTGTCATTCCCAATGTGATTGGACCACAATGGAATGGAACTGGGTTGTCTACAGCAACAAATCCAGATTCAGTTTGGACACTGATGATGGCCATGTTCGTGTCTGGAGGCCATATGTCAAATGCCTCAATCTTGCCTATGTTTTGGAGTGGCACACTGCCCCACATCTGATGTGATGATCTGGGGTGCCATCATGTATGACGGCTGGTCAACTCTAATAGTGATCCAATGGACCATGACAGCCCAGTGGTATGTTAGTAATCTCCTGCAATCATATGTGTTGCTTCTCATGGCAGGGCTCCCAAGAGCCATTTTCCAACAGTGTAGCATTTGACCACACACAGCAGGGGTGTCGTGGGACTGCCTCTGCCAAATTGCCACACTTTTCTGGCCTGTCTGGTCTTCTGATTTGTCACCAATTGAATATGTCTGGATCACCTGGGACGTCAAGTTGAACAGCCTAGGAATTTGGCCAAACTAGAGGACCACTTGCTTTAATTGTGGACTGAAATGCTGCAGGACACAACATGGCATCTGTATGCATCTGTATCACATTGTGTATTCATGATAGAGGTGGCCCAACAGAATTTCCTTTTATCCATAGTTTTTCTGTAATAAATGATTCTTCTGATTTTATTTTGTAATTATTTAATTATATCACCATTACACTCACAGACGTACAATTTCATTCAATTCCAACAACAACTTCTTGGTGCACTAATTTTTATGGCAATGAATGTATTTTAAAAATGATCTTTCATCTAGAGTAGGGATTGTATACCGGTTTACTGATTTACCGGTTAACCGATAAATTGACAAAAAAACATTCGGTAAATTTACCGGTAAATTTTTGAAATTTACCGGTAATTTGGTAAATGAAAAATTCATACTAGAAATTTTTATGTAGAAAATATTGTGTTTATAGATATTTAAAAGGGCTAAAGGGACATTGAAAAAAAAAACAAGATAAGTGTAAGCAACAATATACCTAATTATTAATTTTATGTGAGATATNCGCAAATATTATTTCTTTTATAAAAAAAATTTTTTTAAATCGTTCTGAATCAATTAATGAGGATTAGGCACAGATTCTATCTCTCAGCCACTTGTACTCGCTTTTCACCGCACTTCTCCCCCGTGACACGCGTCGTCACTGTCGTCAGTCAGTCGGAAGCTCTCGAATGACGCCGTCGTCATATGTTTCTATGAGGCTTAATTCGCTTTCAACACAAGACAATTTTTCTTATGAATAAATAGATTAGTTTTTTTTTATCAAAAAACTTTATTTATGCGAGTACTATTTATTGTTGGCAAGAAAAAATTTTGTGGCTCTTCCGATTCAAAAGGTTGCCGTGCCCTGCCCTAGATTAAAAAAATTTCCAGACATGAAATAATACTGACAGAATCTCAATGCATTTGGTGTAAACATAGAAGGTGGCCTTTGGGCTACATGCAACTAGAGTAGTTCCATGGTCAGTGACTTGCTGAAGGCATGACAGTCAAACAATGAAATCTGTGTTAGGTGGCTTTGTTGGATTGCAGAGATGAATCATTTCTGAGCAGTAAATTAACATCAAATCTTGCCAGTGACTGAGGAAACTGGCAACAGAAATGCTACAGATATTAAGAACAGCATATGGAGACCATGATTAGAAAATCTGACAAAAATTTTAAAGTTCTGGAAAAAATCATAATTTTTTTCAATTATTAATATTTCTTTGCATGTTTACAGCACACACATCATTTCTACCTACACACACACACTATTCTGCATAAAGCAATTACTGCTTGTACTTTTAAATAAAACCAACCTATCAAAAATTTTTTTCAATTGAATTATCTTAAAAATTCTTTTAAAATCAAAAACAAATTGCAAATTGCATTTTTGTTTGGAAAATCGATTTTTCAGATAACCGATTATGTACAAAAAAATATATTAACCTATCCCATGTTGAAATTCATTCAAATCCTGGCACGTCCTTAAGTACTCTCTCATAGTGCTGCCAGCTAAAACATGCATACCAACAAAAATATTGGAGTAGCCCAATAGTAATAAATAATCAATAGGAAATTTTAATGGTGATCTATTGGTTTCTATTGAAATGTAAAAACAAATTTAAACAAATAAAAATTTATATTGGTATTGTAGAGAAATATTTAAACCAATAACAATTTTTATTAGTATTCTGTTGGTTTTTATTGAAACAATCAAACTAAGAGACACCAATAAAAAAATTCTACTAGTATATATGCTATAGGTATATAAAAACCAATAGAATTTCATAACTAATTTTCATTCGAGTTATTTAACTATAACAATTAAATTATATTTATATATTTTTAGATTGGAAAATAAAAATAAAACTTTTAATATGACATCTTTTATATAGTACTAGCTTACCCATCACGCATTGCTGCGATCTCAGAAGAAAGGAAATTCAAGCAAACTCGTTATGATAAAATTCAATTTACATTTTATCATTTTTATTGAAACTTATTATTACTATTATTCATTTTCATCGAGAAAACATTTCAAATTGTCATTTCAATTCTATTTATTTATTGGAGTGTTTGTGGATACACAATATTTTTTGTTTTTCCGTCTGGTGCGTACACAAATAAATTGGAAGGTTTTCTAACGCGTGTGCTGGCCACATACAGTTGTCCACACGATAAGCACGGATTTTCCAAATTTAGCCCATACACTCGCAGCGATTGTCAGAAGTGCGATATTCCCCATTTATATATATATATAAATGGGGAATATTGCACTTCTGACAATCGCTGCGAGTGTATGGGCTAAATTTGGAAAATCCGTGCTTATCGTGTGGACAACTGTATGTGGCCAGCACACGCGTTAGAAAACCTTCCAATTTATTTGTGTACGCACCAGACGGAAAAACAAAAAATATTGTGTATCCACAAACACTCCAATAAATAAATAGAATTGAAATGACAATTTGAAATGTTTTCTCGATGAAAATGAATAATAGTAATAATAAGTTTCAATAAAAATGATAAAATGTAAATTGAATTTTATCATAACGAGTTTGCTTGAATTTCCTTTCTTCTGAGATCGCAGCAATGCGTGATGGGTAAGCTAGTACTATATAAAAGATGTCATATTAAAAGTTTTATTTTTATTTTCCAATCTAAAAATATATAAATATAATTTAATTGTTATAGTTAAATAACTCGAATGAAAATTAGTTATGAAATTCTATTGGTTTTTATATACCTATAGCATATATACTAGTAGAATTTTTTTATTGGTGTCTCTTAGTTTGATTGTTTCAATAAAAACCAACAGAATACTAATAAAAATTGTTATTGGTTTAAATATTTCTCTACAATACCAATATAAATTTTTATTTGTTTAAATTTGTTTTTACATTTCAATAGAAACCAATAGATCACCATTAAAATTTCCTATTGATTATTTATTACTATTGGGCTACTCCAATATTTTTGTTGGTATGCATGTTTTAGCTGGCAGCACTATGAGAGAGTACTTAAGGACGTGCCAGGATTTGAATGAATTTCAACATGGGATAGGTTAATATATTTTTTTGTACATAATCGGTTATCTGAAAAATCGATTTTCCAAACAAAAATGCAATTTGCAATTTGTTTTTGATTTTAAAAGAATTTTTAAGATAATTCAATTGAAAAAAATTTTTGATAGGTTGGTTTTATTTAAAAGTACAAGCAGTAATTGCTTTATGCAGAATAGTGTGTGTGTGTAGGTAGAAATGATGTGTGTGCTGTAAACATGCAAAGAAATATTAATAATTGAAAAAAATTATGATTTTTTCCAGAACTTTAAAATTTTTGTCAGATTTTCTAATCATGGTCTCCATATGCTGTTCTTAATATCTGTAGCATTTCTGTTGCCAGTTTCCTCAGTCACTGGCAAGATTTGATGTTAATTTACTGCTCAGAAATGATTCATCTCTGCAATCCAACAAAGCCACCTAACACAGATTTCATTGTTTGACTGTCATGCCTTCAGCAAGTCACTGACCATGGAACTACTCTAGTTGCATGTAGCCCAAAGGCCACCTTCTATGTTTACACCAAATGCATTGAGATTCTGTCAGTATTATTTCATGTCTGGAAATTTTTTTAATCTAGGGCAGGGCACGGCAACCTTTTGAATCGGAAGAGCCACAAAATTTTTTCTTGCCAACAATAAATAGTACTCGCATAAATAAAGTTTTTTGATAAAAAAAAACTAATCTATTTATTCATAAGAAAAATTGTCTTGTGTTGAAAGCGAATTAAGCCTCATAGAAACATCTGACGACGGCGTCATTCGAGAGCTTCCGACTGACTGACGACAGTGACGACGCGTGTCACGGGGGAGAAGTGCGGTGAAAAGCGAGTACAAGTGGCTGAGAGATAGAATCTGTGCCTAATCCTCATTAATTGATTCAGAACGATTTAAAAAAATTTTTTTTATAAAAGAAATAATATTTGCGTATGGAACTAAAGAGCCGCAGTTTCACATCCAAAGAGCCGCATGTGGCTCGCGAGCCGCAGGTTGCCGACCCCTGATCTAGGGATATATTGTAAATCACAGAAACTAGAAAGAACATCGTATCATAAATAAAATAAAACTTAGGCCTTAGACTTCCAGCTGAAATTTAATTTTTACTGCTAACATTTTTAATCTAACATATGGGTCTTCATCAAGCACCGATAGAAAAAAATATGAAGTTTTTAATAGTAAAAGTTACTTCTCACCTGGTACTGGTCCAATTTACTTAATATAAACACACATAAAAACCTTTACTTGACCAGTAAAAATATATTTAATGAAAACAACAAACGTTTTCGACTGCCTTCCTCAGTCTTCCTCAGGTTTTAAATTCTGATATTCGAAAATCGTTGTGCTTAAATATTTAAACATTTTGGAACATATACATCTTTGCGAATAAAATTCATTACGCGCATGCGTATTAATCATTACGTACGTGAACCCAAATATTCACAAATATTATTTTACATATACATGTAAACGATGTATAACACCTTACATAGAGTTGTGGGGGCATTCTGCTTCATACGCAAACCTCCAAGCTGCCGAAATATTAATAGCATCTTTATAGTTGATACAGCTATTACGTAATCCTGCTTTATAAATTTCCAAAGCTTCTAGCGTTCGTACGTGTTCTCTTCTGTGTGACATTTTAATGATTTGCGCGTTCTGCAAGTTAGCACTTATGCCAGGGGTCGAAGCATACGTAGATAGGGCAGTGGTGCATCTGTTGTGTTCAATGTCATATTTGTGTTCGCGCATACGTTTATCCAGAGAGCGTATGGTGGAGCCAATATATATAAGATCCCTTTGAAATCTATGGTCTCTTAACGGGACAGAATACACTCCCGGTGCATACCTTTCGTCTATGTTGTCTTTGCTATTGCGCAGAATGTTGTAAATAGTATTGCGCCTCTTATATGCTATTCTTTTGTTTATACGCTTCGCAATTTCTCTGTAAATCGGATCTAGGTGGCGGTTATATTCAACCACCGCTACACACTGCAAATTATTCGAGTTGTTCGTGCGTGAGCTATCGTTGTATACACGTGATGAGTAGGCCAACGCCAGGTTTTGAATTAATCTTTTCCCATACCCATGTTGTGTGGCTATGTTCTGGATGTGTTGTAACTCCGCTAATGTATCTTCAAAGTTTGAGTGGTGTGTGAAAGCTCTCTTGGTTAGGGCCCGGAATGCTGCGACCTTGTACGAAAATGGATCATCCGAACTGGCAGGGATAAATCGAGGTGTGTAGCATGGCTTGTAATGGACCCTAGTTGATATCATATTGCCTCCTAATTGTATGTTGATATCTAGGAAGGTAGCGTTTGAATTGCTTATTTGGTCTAGTTTAATGCAGAGGCCATACGGGTTATTATTCATTGCATCAATGAAGTTATTTATATCTGGTTTAGCCTTCCACATAATAAAGATATCATCAACGTACCTTTTATAAATAAGTATGTTGGAACTATACATAGGTATGATTTTTTGTTCCAGTTGTCTAACGACTAATTCACATAAATCCCCCGATATTGGGCTGCCCATCGGGACCCCGCGTTTCTGTAGATACGTTTTGTTGTTGAACCTAAAAAATGAGTTGTAGCATAACAAGTGGGCTAGTTCCAATATTTGTTTACGGTATGCTCCATGCGACTTTAGTAAGAGGTCCCTAATTGCGCAAAAGCATGGCTGGATTTTTATAGACGGGTATAACGACACGAAATCAAGAACCGTGATGTAAGTACGATCATTAATGCTAAGCGGTCTTAAAGCCTCTAATAACTCTGCAGAGTTTCTTACTGACCATGGATAATTGTTTAAGCTATGAGCTATATGTTTATGAATAGCTGTGTCTAACATCCTAGTGGGCGATCTCGCTTTGTCAAGGATCGGTCTTAATGCAGGTTTATCCTTGTGTGTTTTGGCGAAGGCAAAGAGCCTGGGAGTGTCCGGGGACGGCACCACTGCCCTACTTATGCCCAACTCTCTAGCGAACGGTGTTTGAGTAAACTTTTTTACCCGCGCTTGTAGTTTGTTGACAAATCCATCCTCGATAGGTTCACACTCCGTATCATTGATGTAGTTTTGCATCATCGAAACGTACGTATTTCTCTTTAATAACACTAGAGCCTTTGCTTTTATCCGCCTTGAGAACCACTATGTTATTATCCGCTAACCATTTTTTGGATTTGTGAATCTGCTTCCAATTTCTTTCGTCCTGTATGCGGTTGTTGGCCTGTTGTATCTTGAATGCTGACTTCCATCTGTAGTATTCTTTGTGCACTTCGCTCATCCCCGTGATCAGATTTTCTAAATCTGGCATCACTTTTTCAGTTCGTATGTATGAATCACGAGGGGCAAACATAGGTCCCTGTGATAGTGAGCGAACTAGAAAATCCGGAGGTGATATGTTATCCCAGCATATCATGGATGGGAGTTGTATTGCCTCCTGTGGTTTTTGCTTGTTTAGTATCCAGTCAAATTTCTTCTGATAACGTAAGGATAGGCTTCTTTCGAGCTTACGCTGGAATGTAACAATTTTTCGATTGATCTCCTGTAGTGACCCCGGATCTTGGTTGTGTATTTGATTCTCATCCTTGATTATGCAATTGAGTTTCGAAAACACCGCTTTGCGTGTTGTGTGTATTGCCTTCCGTAAACATAATATTCTAAGCTTGGGTAACAAAGACTCACATCCAACTGGTAGACTTATTCGTTGAATGGACATAGGAAACACCCCTCTATTCTTGCACAACGTCAGAAATCTCAGCTTAGCCCTAGCCCTACTTAGGGCTAGAACCGCTTTCTTATATACTTTAGCCGGCATAGCTTCAAATAAAAGTTACTTCTCACCTGGTACTGGTATGCGTATGAAGCAGAATGCCCCCACAACTCTATGTAAGGTGTTATACATCGTTTACATGTATATGTAAAATAATATTTGTGAATATTTGGGTTCACGTACGTAATGATTAATACGCATGCGCGTAATGAATTTTATTCGCAAAGATGTATATGTTCCAAAATGTTTAAATATTTAAGCACAACGATTTTCGAATATCAGAATTTAAAACCTGAGGAAGACTGAGGAAGGCAGTCGAAAACGTTTGTTGTTTTCATTAAATATATTTTTACTGGTCAAGTAAAGGTTTTTATGTGTGTTTATATTAAGTAAATTGGACCAGTACCAGGTGAGAAGTAACTTTTAACAGATTTTTCACTGCAAAAAAAGGCTTTTAAAATTAACAACAGAGCAATAATAAAGTATTATCTAGAATACTATACAATAAGTTTAGATATTGTAGACATATTAGTCACATTAGGTTTAATTAAAATGCCTCAATGTCCTTGACTAACTAAAATATAAATTTTCATCTACAAGTACATATTTTCTAATATCAGGATTTATTATACTGGCTTTACAGATAATGATACAGAATTTCGCAGAAAACAATTTTTTGTTTTATTTTACATCTAAAAGATGTTTATGTACTGGGAATGGATATTTTGGATGGATAATGTCAAATTTGAATTTGACTGAAATGTAAAGAAACAACTGCTTTAAATATGTATTGTTTTTCACCTGTAATTATATAGATTATTATAAATTATCAAAGTATAAATTAAAGTGTAAATATTTGAAAAATGTCATTTCTATACTTGAATGCCTATTTGAATTACACGGATTTTTTCATGGGTGAATATATTTTGTAATATAACATTATAAGACAAAGCTTTTATGCTTAAACATTTGTTCACAATGTGTCAGAATATTGATTGAGATATATTTCACTTTTGTCAAAAATGCATAAAATTTACCATACGTCATTTTATTATATTTTTTAATTGACATGTATCTTTATTTTTCAGGTATCAGTCTTCTCTCAATATAAAGAGATGAACAACATTTAAGACTGTACAGTCCATATTATTATACTTTGTTAATCAGAATGCCAATATTTTTGTTTTTGATTTGTTATTTTTATAATCTAGTCATGAATCATTATAATTATATATATATAAAATTGTATTTATTAAATGTTTAGAGTTAGTTTCAAATGAAACAGAAGTCTTTCAGAATACTAATTTGAAAATGAATTTGTGATTTATTTTGTTTATTCTGTCATATTGGAAGGAATCTAGTTTAAAATCACAGATTGTTAGACAATTCTACATCCTAGCTAGATAATTATATTAGATGGTTATGTAGTTCTAGAATAAAAAGAAAAAAAGCAATATATTTAAAAGTCAAGGTTTTTAAGCTGTGTTCAAAATACAAAATCTGTAAATTAAAGAAAGTAATAATTGTAAACAGTTTTAAAATATAGGAAGTAGATATATTAGTCCATAATCTTTATAAAGAACAAAATTATATTACTTAAGCATTTTATCTTAAATCTTTATTTTTATTATAAAAATTTTAAATTAATTTAATGCAAAGCAAGTTATTTAATTGCTATAATTTGATATATTTTATAATCTAGTCAAATTTCCTTTTGTAAAAAATAAGAGATAAGCTTTATCCTTAAAGGATAACAGCTGTATGAAGAGCTCAATATTAACTTCATAAAAACACGTTTTATATGCAACATTGTAACAATAGATAGTTATTAATATACACGCAAAATTCTGGGATAATATTTACAATATAATTAACAGATTAGTTGAATATATTAATACAGTAGAGCCTCAATTATCCGACTCAATTGGGGACTGGGGTTGGTTGGATAATTGAAAAGTCAGATAACCGAAAAGTATGAAAAAATCCATTATTAGTGTAGTATATTATTATATCCCATGTAATTAGTATATCGCTATTAACCTACTTCGCATTGAATTTTCATCGATGTTAAGCCTAAAAAAATTTTTTTTAAATAATAATCGTTAAAAATTAGAAAATTAAGCCTCGTTTAAATACTGGCTCCCTTTCATGGTCAAATGAGTGTTGCCAGCTAAAATACGTAAAAATAATATTAAAGTAGCCAAGACACGGCCAAATGTTGTAGCGCCACATCACTAGCGGACATTTGAAATTTGCCGACTAGGGCGGTCGGTTAATTGGGGGTCGGATGATCGAGGCTCTACTGTATTTGATATTCAATAAGCTGATCTTGGATGATAATTAAAATTCAAAGTTTTGACCATTTAGATTAAATGTAATTCTTTTTGTTATCTATTATGTAACAATTAGCAGTAAGAAGACTATTTAAATATCATTGCCGTTACAGGTTTGACTGGCATATAAAAACCTATATAGAAAGATACCAAAATTTTGATCCCAAATGGATAATGAATGTCTTCCTTACATTGTGGTTATCTAGCTCAGCTCTTAAATATTAAATATAGAAAATTTCAAAAAGAACAGAATTTTGGTGTACTGTAGGATTCCATCTAGAAAAAATTAATACAGCCATTATACCAAACTATCATGTGTTAATATGGATGAATGTAATAAGGATATCACTCAAGAATTTGCAAATGTGCATGCTGATGAATCAATAGCAACTTTTATATATACAGTATATGTATCAATACTATACAACTATATACATGACTATAAAGGAAAATCTTTGTTCAGTTTCAAATCCCTTTGCATTTTTTGATATATCAAAAGATTTTCCAGTAAATGGAAGAGGATTTGAAATATTTTAAGGAATCATAAAAATGTTCACAATTGATGTAAATTTTTTAAAAGATTTTTGTAATTAAACTATTCTATTCTTTGTTCTGTCATCATTTTTAAACCCATTTTCCTTCATTCTTTTTTCATAAGTCTCTAGAAAAATTTATAATTTAACTTCTCTATCTAATATGAGGTTGCTTTTCAGGTCCTTATGCCATGTAATTTAGTTTAAGCTTAATTTATCTTTCTGTTATTAAATGATATAGAGAGGAGGAAAGACATAAGTTAAGAGATAGCAATGTATCTAATCGAAGTGACAGATTTGTTCAAATATTAATAAATTAAGCCATCCAAAATTCCAATTAGGTGCTAGTTTGGCAATTACTGTTAATTGTATTTAATAGACAGAATTCTGTTTGTGGTAAAAGGTTATTATAATGAAAGCTGAGAGGAAATAAGCTCAAATTATTTTAGATACATATTACATAGGGAATCAAATAACTGATTATAACATTTATTTAAATTGGGTATTTGATTTGCAGAAACTGTAATAATTTGCTAATACTATTTTTAAAAATTTTATGTACCTGTGCAGAATTCTTAAGTACATTACTAATATAAAATGATTAGCAAAATTATTTATGACTGAAAATAGTTTTTAAATACAGTGGGTGATCGATTAACGAATATAATCCATTCCAAGACTTTGTTAACTGATTATTGATTTACCATAGGTTTTTATGGAAATTTGGTTAATTCGTTCCAGAGACTCTAAAACACAAAAAATATATATTTTTGCTACATTTATTTATATGTAATAGTAAAAATATAGGTTAATGTTACCTATGGTTCCAAGATGTGGTGCTTCCGGTCGCCATTTTGACTTAGTAGCGAGACTGCGCTGTAACCGGTTATTTAATTGGAGGTCACGTGACTCCAACACAAACAAAATATTACTCACATTAATCCGTCTGTTTTTTTTTTTTATCTTTCCTACATTTCTTTCTGGAATCGTTATATTCCTCTTTACTAGTTATAGGTCTTTTCTTCACAGATCTTGTCAATTCTTTTACACTTGTAGACAAACTTTTCTTTGATTTTGTATTCATTTTTGATGTTAACTTTTGCTTTTTCTTCTCAAACTTCTGAGTTTTATTCTTATTTATATTTGAAACTGGTGCAGACAGAACAGTTTCAGGTTCAAGCCATTTTGGTGTTTTTCCAGTACCAGGATATATCATAGACAAATGTTTTGCAAAGATTTGAAATCTTTCTCCTGGATTTCTATTTGGCCAATTGATAAACTTTTTATACATAAACATATACAAGTGTGAGATTACGAGGTCACAGGATCAATTCCCTAATTGCCACTTACAAGTCAAGTTGGTAAAACTTGCCCACGTTGTCGTTCAGATGGCTTTTATCGAGTGGTGAGGGAGGTGAGCAAGTCAGCAGGTGTCCTTTCAGAGACAGAAGACAGGTTTAACAAAATAACAAAGCATTTATTATACAGCTAATACTAAAATACTGGAGGCTATACAGAGTTAAATGTATCTCTAGGTTATATAGGCTAGATGTGATTAATATAAGATTATAAAATCTATGATTGACAACTTCTTAGTCTATTCTATGACAGCTATGCCTACTTCCGTTCCAAGAGAGAGTTCGCAGTCCGCTGATAATTACCTCTAAAGTTTGAGGAGTCCTATAGGTGGTGATGACAGTTCTTTATGGAAGTGTCGGGTGTTGTCAATGTATTCTACTGTTGTCTTCTCCGGGAACTAGGTTGAGTCTGTTGCATGGAGGATGAGGGAGATGGGAATCACTAAGACTAAATATAACTTCTGTGTGCGAACTCTCGAGCTTCCAGTGGCTTGCACCTTTTATATCATTGTTGTGGGAAATCTAACACGTTTTCGACTTTAGCTGACGATGATGGTGCATTCTTGACAGCTATGTGTCAACTTTTCCACTTACTTGTTACTACAACCGGTGACCTCTGATCTAATTTCTACTTCTCTGTTTTTTCTAATGAAGATATTACATTTTGAAAACAATTGACATTAAATTTTGATTTTAAGAGCCTCATAAAAATCTGCAGGTTCACACAAGTAAGAATCAGATAATCATTTGTGTAATGCTTTGGCAGGTGTTTTTTATTTTTTAAATATCCCCATAACCTTTCAATATTTTGGGTATGGTCGCCTGTATTAGGGTTCACAAAATTTTTGGAATTATTCACTGTTTTACGTTCTTTAATAATATTTAATCCTTCGATATCATCTATACGGTTATAACCTCTCCATTCATCAGTTATTATTACACTTCCGGATTTTACATATTTATACACTACCCAATTTAAAGTATTTTCCGATCTATCGTTAACATGACAAATAAAGCAATTTTTATCCTCCCTACAGATTCCTCCTACAACCCATTCAGTTGATTTCAATATACAATCTTTTTCATATTTTCATTTGCATATAACAGTTTCATCTATTTCAACAGTTTTCTTTGGACCTCCTATTTTAAATGAAGTCATATTATTCAATGCTATAAGCATAACTAATCTTATATGATTTGACCAATCAATGCTTGCCTTTTTAGATATACCTGCCGCAAAAGCAGAATTAGTAGCAGTACATTCGAGACAAAGATAGTGCCAAATGAACGACAGAATACACCCCAAGAAATATTACCAAATTTGTTCTTAAATGTTCTTTCAAATGCTGAATACTTATTTTTTAAGATGTAGTAAATGTAGAACTAAGATTTTCGGTCACTTCGGTAGTATAATTTACATGTATTAGCACACAATTTACATACTGATTCTATTTGTTGAATTCCTAATTTCACTGCAAATTTAAATGCATTATCAATATCATGTTCCAACCCAAATTCAAAATATTCATTTTCCATTAGCTGATAGTACAACCTGACCAAAACACATCAGAATTTAAGTCTACTAAACTCATTAACAACAATCTAGAATGAATAAATATTGCAATTATTTAAGATTATATTTAAAAACTATAATTGAATACTATAGTTTACAAAAATGCATTTGCCAATTTATCAAATAAAACCAAAAAAATTATATGAAAAGTTTTGAAAAATCCAATAATCCTACAACACAACACAGTCAAATTCGTCTTACAGCCTTAAAATTTGCATAAATCCTAGTCAAACTACAATTGACAGTGTCTTGCCTTAAACATTTGCATATTACTTTGCAATCTCTTAATACATCATGTTTATCATGTTTCGTCACTACATTATCAGTCAGCTCCTCTATCTCTATTACTGCACAACTCACCGATTTGAGATTACAGGAAGCGCCACCATCTTGGAACCATAGGTAACATTATTAACCAAAAAATATATATATGCAGTCTTGCATTTTTATTAGTCATGTTTTTTCTGTTTGTGGGGGTTAAAGAATCTGTCCAATGTCGATTTGCTTCAGGATTTTTCGGAAATTATTAATAGTATTGTAATTGTAGAGATCCCCAACCCCATTAACCTTATTCTGGTTTGGATGCCACTTGGATGATCATTGTTCTGACATCCTCCCACTTCAAAAGATCTTTAGTAGTAGATGTCAACATTGGTCCTCTTTCTCTTCCTCTTTTTTCAAAAGAAAACACATCTTGCTGAGTTTCTTGGTATTCTTCATTTGAGAGTTCTTGGAGTTCTTCTCTCGTCAGATCAGTTTCTATTATGAGCTCTAAAATGCTCTTTATTTCTCAGATGTGATTTTCATTACTCCATTAGCAGCTTGAAAGATATATCAAGAAGTCTCAAACTTCTTGATATATCTTTCATAGCTAAGATTGTGCCTACTGTAGATCTGTTCAAGCCATACTGCCTAGCAACATCAGACATCTTGTGTCCACTTTCTACCTTGGCTATTATCTCTTACTTGGTTTCTAAGGTGAGAACAGTTCTTGACACTCCTTTTTAGGCTCCATAATATTATCAGTTTCTTTTTTAGGCTCCATAATATTATCAGTTTCTTTTTTAAAAGTTCAGAAAAGCACTTACAAAAATTCAGAGAACAGAAATCAACTAGCCCACAAAAAATTACCTAAATGCAAGGACCAGATGAAATTTGAAATTTGGTATTAAAACGTTAATCAATATATGATGGGACAGTTAAACTTTCACCTTTCATAAATAAACCCAGATGCAAAACTTTGCAAGATTGTCAGACAGGCACTTGTTAAGAGTATAAAAAATTATTTGTCAGAAAGGTAAACAAAAAGCTGGAATTACAAAGGAGAGTTTCAAAATTTGGAGGAATGCTATCTGATCGGTATCGGGTTGAGTGTCGATGTTGATGTCTTCCGCACTCCGAAAGGTTTCAAATTGTTACCCAAAGACGGGAAAATCAATCGGTAATCATTATTTTCTGTTGCTTCTTTTTATGTTTGTTCAGTGAAGGGTTCGTTGTCCGATCATAAAAATCTTTTGTGAAAGTGTTCGTTATTTGATTTGTTCACTATCCGAACTGTTCGTTAATTGATCACCCACTGTACAGTATATGAATTAGAAATATATCATCTTTGTTCATAACTAGATTAATATACAAAATTTTTTAAAATATTAAATATCTGTATGCAATATTACTGGAAAACATTTTATAAATTAAGTCATTAAATAGATTCATTTTGAATAATAATAATAAAATTCATAATCTTTAATTGCTAAGAAATAAATATATTATTAGTTTTTGTTATTTGAATTATTAAAATGTAGTATAGTTGCTAATGATACCAAAGTTAATAATAAGGTGATTAAATACTTTCTATTACTTTATTTTACTAAATAATGAAGTACTTCAGAGAGACTAAAAATGTTTAACACCTCTCTCCTATCACTGAGAGAAAGCATTACAACTCCTTTGTAGCTGTTCTATGGCTATAAATTGTCATAACAATATTTAATTTTTGTATGTTTTAATAGGAATTACTTAATTGACACACATTATATTTTGAATATAGCCTATGAAAAACTGTGTGTTAAGATACTGCATGTTTTAATATCTAGATTAGTATCATTTCCAGAAAAATGTCAAAGATCTTCACGATTTTTAATGTATACAAGTACAAAATGGACTTTTTAAATTTTTACTCAAATTGGTAAATAAATTATGGCAATGTTACTGGAAATACTAATACATTTGAACATTGTGCATGTTCAGTCCACTGTTTCATGGTAAAAATGACATTTTTATTCCATGAAACATAGTATAATACTGTATGTATTTGTCATTTTCTTTCCTCCTCTGATTTATTTTTAATTAGTAATTTACATTTTATATATTTCAATGTTTTTGATTTTAATAATATAGATTGGCAAACATTCTGTAAGAAATAACAGTTTATAGCCATATATTTGAATGAAAGTAGATAATCATTCATCATTTTGTTAATAACTCAGTTGCACAACTGCAGTGCTTTGCCCCAAAGACAGTGTCAGGCAGGGAGTTTAACTGGGGTGGTATATCTATCAAAAGGTAATGCAGGTGTCCTAAGATAAGCTCAGCAAGGACAGAAACCCTCTGTAGAACAAAAGCTGGTTTAATCTTTATTTTTAGTACTGATACAAATACAGATGGCAAAAATAGGATGTATTAATCCTTTTGATTTTAAGAGTTTTAAATCAAGTATTAAATCACCTTATTGTCTTTTATACATAAATTTACCAGTACTATTTTAGCATTGCTTGTTTTCTATTAAATTTTAAGAGTATAGAATATTTGATTATTTCTCACAATGATGTGTAACATAAATGACAAGGCTTTCTTTACATCTGTTTAATTCTCTTTTTTCATTTCCCAAGAAGAGTTTTGGGTATTTGTCCTCCTCTGTCAGCTTTTTCCATAAAGGTATTTATGAATTTAATTTTCTGAAAATGTATAATAGTATGGCTTTTGCCTTTAAAACACTAAAATACTTATAAAAGCTTGAGTTCATAAACAGCACTTAGCTCTCATTTTTTAGCTCAACAAGCTGTCAGCATCTTACTCTTGAACCCATTTACGAACTTGGAAAATATTATACAATTTTAGAAAATTAAATGTATAACCCCTTTATGGAAAAAGCCAGCAGATGAGGGGCAAAAACCCGAAACGTGTTTCAGCAAATAAAAAAAAAAACAAATAGATGTAAAAAAAGCCTTGTGTCACTTATATTACACTTCAGTGTGAGAAATAACCAAATAAGAAGATTGACATGGTTTCATATAAAAAAAGTACAGATTATTATTAACTGAATAATTTCTGTTTTATAATAAATATATGGATATTAATGCATATATTATTATTTTTTAATGCAGCAGAATTTCTGTATATATGTTTGAAAATATCAAAATATTTTGTATTTAATAAGAAATTTTTATACTGTAGGAAATGTTTTTGGATCAATTCTTTTGCAGTAATTTTCCTATCTTACATGAATGAACTATATTTTAAATTTCAAAAATTTTTAGTAGTTTTTCTTAGAAAAGAATTGTTCTTTGAGTTGCATTTAAATGAATTTATTAAAATCATATATGTGAAAAATAAATTGGTTGATACAGTAGAGCGTCGATTATCCGAATCAATTGGGGACTGGGGTTGTTCGGAAGATCGATGTTTCGGATAACCGATCATGTACGAAAAAATATACTAATTTATCCCATGTTGACATTTTTCTCCGTTGCGTGTCGCTTCGCGTTGAATTTTCGTCGATGTTAAGCCTAACGAAGACTATTGTATCGTTAAAAATTATTATTTTATTTTGTACAAACAAAATAAATATATTGAAAAATATAAAAACAATAAAAAATTATACTTCAGAAGTTAATTTAGTATCAAAAACGTAAAATATTTGAGTAGCCCGAGACATAGCCAAAGATTGCAGCGCCACAGCTATGGCAAAAATTTAAATTTGCCGACTGGAATTCTTTCGGATGATTGACTTTCGCATAATCGATGCTCTACTGTATTTTAATTTTCCATATAAACAGAGCAATTTGTCTACTAGATTCAGGAGCTAGACTAACTCAAATTAAGATAGATACATAAATACTCTGTGCTTTTTAACTTGAATTTTCTCAAGTTATTTGCTTATAGAAGTGGTCATCAAAATGGGGTGTGTGCAAGAAAATTTGCAATATTGGTCAATCTAATATAAAATAAGTTCATAATAAAACTAATAAAATGAATATACATCCACAACTGCCATAAATGATTGGGCTAAATTTGGATATAATTTGTATTTATATATCTATTAGGGGCAGTCAAATGAAAACGAGACAGACTGTATAACAAGTGTGGCACGGAAGTTGGTAATGTCGGTATTTATATAGATTGTAAATGCAGGTGTGTATATAGAAGTGCCCTTTATTGGGAATCAGGAAGGAACAGTGCAAACGTTCACTGCTGTGCCATTTGTCTGTTAGACGTGCTCGAAGTGAGGTTGGCGAGTCGTGTGTGCGTCCAATATCACTATGGAGGTCTGCTGCTTGTTGACTTTCTGGAACACGGTGCCATAATTAACGCACAGCGGTACATAGAAACTTTGCAAAAATTGAAGTGTGCCATCAAATCCAAACACCCAGGAACATTGATAGATAGCATCATTCTGTTGCAGGATAATGCCCACCCATGTGTTACCAAGGTTGTTTTGACTATGCTGCAGAAGTTTCGCTGGGAACTTCTGCAGTGTAGTCCATACACATCCTCCATACAGTCCCTATTTCTCCCCATGCGATTTCCATATTTTTGGAGCCCTGAAGAAAGACATTCATGGCCATCAATTTACTTCGGACGAAAAGGTGCACGCCTGGGTACAATCATGGTTCCGTAGCAACCACAAACATTTTTCTACGAAAGCATTGACAGTCTTGTCTTACAGTGGGATAAATGTATTAACAGTTATGGCAATTACTTTTGAAATAATAAACAGTTTTACTTACTTTTTCCCCGTCTGTCTCATTTTCATTTGAATGTCCCTAATATACCTTGCCAGGGTTGCGATGGCTGACTGAGTGCCTTGAGTTGATGTTTCTGGCTGAAGGCACGATTGCGTCCCCAGTTGGCACCGTTGATGGTTATATCTTAAATTTATACATATTGGAAGAGGAGATCAGACCAAAGATCCAGGTAGCATAACTGACAATACTGGCAATGCGTCCGCACGGTAAGCGGGAGTTGCGGGTTCGAGTCCTGCTTCGGGCCAATTCTTTTCTTCCAGTTTAATCTAAATTAATTAATTAAATATTATAATTATTAATTTTAGTATGAGATGGCATATAATGCCAACTTCATATCATATTAATAATCGTTATATCAAAATTCAGCTCTATCGTTTACGGCAGTTGTGTGTGTATATTCTTAATATATCAGGTTCCAGTTGTGTATATTTGTAATAAAATAGATAAAAATTATTTTCTAAGATTATTTTATCTGTTATTAATACTGTATTCAAAGAGGCTAGATGTTAATTTTATTTTAAATCTAAAACTCTAAAAATTTTTTACGACTTCTTCTGTATAGGATGTGTGATATTCTTCATCAATAAGGATGTGCATGACTAAAAAATTTTGCTGACCACTGGCATAGAGAATGCTTGTCATCATTAAATAGATTGTGTAGAAATTTCAATTATATGTTGTAGATGTTAAAAATTGCAAAATTTTCTCCATTATTTTAGAATCACATTGTAATTAGATAATTTTATAACTTTTAATGAAATTATAATTAAAAGTAGATGAAGGATAAGCAATATTGGTAATCTGACAATTTTAACTCAGAAAAGTTATTTATTGGATGAGTGCATAACTTTGTCTAAAATTACTAATAGCCAAAACAAAAAATACTTTGCACAGTGCATACATATTCATTTGCCATCATGACTTATCCTGACACCACTAAAGATGCATATGCCTCACATTTAATTGATATTACCACACACTTCCCTGTTAAAAAATTTTCTATTGGTTTGATGTGGAAATTTAGACCCAATAGATCTATTTGGTCTAAACTTAAACATATCCTAGAATTATCCATCTGATTCATTATTATTTTTAATAATGAACACTTGATTGAAATAATAAATTGTTTTTATAGGTAATGTTTAGACATTCATGTATATAATGAATAATCTGTAAATGTTTGAAGACAAATAAATTTTAATGTGGCATTAACCTATATTATTGGTGTTATATTGGTTTTTACTTTTCAGTAGAAACCAATAGAATTTTCTGTTGTTTTTTAACAGGATTATCAGGCTTTAATACTTTCACCTCTCTATATAATAGCTCTCAAAGAACAATTAGAAGCTTCTGTTTAGAAACTGACTGGCAATTTTTGACTTCTGCAGCAAATAAAGCTGAGCGATATATTCTTAAACCTGTATCATTAAAATATTGTTTTTATTATTGGATATAGAAAACAAATGATATAAAAATTGTCATTCAGCAGCCATTTGCATTATTAACACAATGAAGTGGGAGGGAAAACAGTGTTTGAGATAACACTTTCAAAACATGACACCAGTATACAGTTTATAATGAATGGCCACTGTGGTTATCTACAGAAAAGTATGGTACTTACTGTAGCATCTTCACAAAGCACAACTATAAAAATACTCTTTGTGCACTATTTTTATATCTGAAATGCAGCAATATAATTTTGGCAATTTCTGATGTTAATATAAAAATAAGCAACTTTAGGACTAACTAATTTCTCTAAATTATTCTATTATATGAAACAATTAGTTGCAGTAAACAGATCTTATAATCTTTTAAATTTTTATATAAGATGCATTATTAAAAGAAAATTTACTCAAAATTGCTCTCATCGTCTGATGATGGAAATGGGTCATCTTAAAAGTTAAAAATCCAGAATGGAGGACACAGACTTATTATAAAATTTTACATTTTTCCCTAATTATTTTTAAACAGCAAATAAATGTTTTTCATTCTTTATCATGAAATAAGTTTCTTTTATAAAGCTTTGTATCAAAAACACAATTTTAAAAAAATTTTATGGCTTATACTTAAGGAAAACCATAACAGGTAGTATATTTGAGTAAAAAAATAACAATGCAATCACATTTATTAGTATTACTAACTAATGTGCTGTCCTTTATTTTTGATGACTTCAGCCAAATGAAAATAAATCACTTAAGCTGATGCAACATACAATAGGGATATTGTTTCATACTTCCTCTTTCTTCATAAAGTTTGTTCAAATTGGATGACTTTGATGTTGTGGACTGACTTTTTGATGGCTCCATCAACATTAGGTTGAGAGATTTCAATTGGATTTAAAATGGCCATTCCAAAGTTGTGACATTATTTCTGAGGTATACCAAGGAGTTTAAGTGTGTTTTCGATCATTGTCCAAAATTAGCAGTCTACTGCTAATTTTTCACAAGTGACAGGGTGAACACGTTTTCCAAAATTTCAATGTACATATGCTGATTCATTGTTACATCTACACAATGAATCTGACTAACCCCATGCATAGATGTGGATATCCAAACCACCATTGCCTTTTGTTGTCAGTTTGATAAACTTAGGATTGGTGAAGAATTTATTAATCCATTGTCGAATGTACAGTACAGTTATTGTCAGAATCAAGTCAATTAAACTTGACTCATTTGCATATAGCATTTTAGACCATTGCTCAGCTATCCAACCAAAGTGTTATTTTGCATCATCTTCAACACTCTTGGACTCTACCCAAGATGAGAGAACTAAACTCAGACATGCCAGTTTCAACTGTACCATACAGTGTGGGACAATTTTACAATGTATATTGATTGCATCTCAGAAGACTGTAGAAAATACTCAGACACAAGAATACTTTTTTTTGTATCTTGGCATACAGTCTGGTTTTCTTTGATATGCTTTAGTCATGGCAAACCTAGATGATGAATGATTTTATGAAGCTTTAGATCTTTCTCATGGAGGAAGAGAATATTTTAATGATATTCAGAAGTCATTTTTTTCAAGTTACAGTACTCATTTTTAATTTTTCTGAAGTATTCAAAATGGAAATCTGCCAGTATTTATAAATTTTGAAAAAATGAGAACATTCTAGGAAAAAAAATAATAATAAATTTTTCTAAGTAGATGTTGCTAAAAAAATAACTTTCTTACATGACAAGAGAATCAAAACACATTCAAACCATATAAATTATACACATATATACAAATTTTTTTCCCTAAATCTGTTTGCCACTGTAAGTTAATTGTCCTTATAACACTAATCACTTATATATTCAGCATCATTAATGATATTGAATCTATATAATTTAAGCCATGTGAGCAATCTGTAATCTGTAGGCCATGTTTGGTCTATGAATATGTGTAATCCAGTGGCGTGCCATGGCATTTGATGATAGGGAAGCTGTGTTTCTGTAAGAAGCCAACTTCCAGATGCAATCAGTTAATTGCGCATCAGTGATGGTCTAGGGCTCTAGGCCCTCTAGGGTCCATTCGTATATGTTTGTTCGATAAACCAGTAAAAACCGTAGACTTCTCTAAATGTATTTTTAATAGATTATCTGACGTACTTAATAAATAAACAAGTTCAATATAATTACCTCTGTTATTAGATTCAATAGACTCCCTATGCCCTCTAAATGCCAATTCTTGCTTTGATAAAAAAACATATAACATCTGTTAATTTAGATATAATATCAGGTCAGTCCATAAGTTCATGCGTATTTTTATCTACAAAAAAAAGNTGTTATAATTTTCAATATTTATATTATATTATTTACTAATGTTAATAGATTGTACGTCATTTGTTTTCTAACTAATTTGTTTTACGACCAGGTGGTGTCCACGGAAATTTCCAAAATTTACAACTTTTCGGTCACTCTCATTGAACTTGAAAAATTTTCTGTCTTTATTACATCTAATATTACGAAGAAATCAGTCCCCAGTGTACTCGGCAAGAGATCGGTTCGGTTAAGCTTTTAAGTAAAATTCTGGCTCTTTCAACAGCAGGGTTTTATTTATGTCCCTAATTCCCTAATCTCTTAATTATTTAACTACTTAAGTAGAAATAAGTCAAAACTGGTTACTTTGAACTTTAATATTTGTAGTCTCAGGAAGGAAGTGGAAAGACAAATTTTTATGACAATGGATACATAAATCATAAATTTAAGGAATATAAATTCTACAGCTTTTTTTGTACCTCGTGCGTCTCATTCATTAAATTTAGTTGTAAATGATGCTGCCAAAGTAACTGTTAATTTTTTAGCATTATACAAGAATTGTACACGATTTTTTCTGCATTCCCTTATAGATAGGACATACTAAATCGTAATATCACTAGTTTAATATTGAAATCTGTAATACAAGATGGGAGAACAGAATAAATATATCAAATATTTTAATGGATTTTTTTTAAAACTCCTGTCAACTATACAGAACTATCATAAAAATATACCAGTAAACTCCTATTGGTTGGGTTAAGTTATAAATCTACTTGCTATTCACATAATGGGACAAGGGCGGCCAAATATCTAGCAGGTAGGAGGCTAACAGCCCAGAACTGGTCCTGGATAGAATCATTGACAGCGTTTTGGTGTGTAGCTTTTACCAGCTAAACTGCCTGAAGTTGGTGCTCTGTAAAGCGCATGCGCGAATGCCTATAATCTGGCTGCTTTACACCGTTCAAATACTTTTGCCCTGGAAGCTGTCCCGTATTCGACAATACAGAGCTTCCATTGGGAATATGCATATATGAAATCATATTCAGATACACAATAGCAATCTTATCGTTTTTTGCACATGTAGTATAGAAATTTGTAATAAGATACATAATGCAGTTATAATAAAATATTAATTTTAATTAATCCAAAATATGTTAAAATATGAAAATAATTGCACAATATGTATTTATTTTTTATAAAATACAAGGGGAGTGGCACTTCCATCGCTTCCAATGACAGCACGTCACTGGTGTAATCTACCCATAATCTTTTACAAAATATACGTAATAAACAGAATAGCTTAAATTTGTATTTCATTTTTCTTATTAAAAAATGTATAAATAATATAAAACTGTTTATGACAATTTTTTTTCATTTAAAAGCAATCCTATAACTTAAATTGTATAAAACAAAAAAACTGGTCCACACATATCATCGACACATTTTGGCTCATTATTTAGTGTTCGTGTATTTAATTACAAGATTTGCTTTGCATTAAAGTAAGAATTTAGTATAATTAAACTTTGCCTTTGTAGTTTTTTTGAATTTTTATATTCTGTAAACATTTGTTTTAGAATATAAGGAAATTCCTTAGTTAGGAATGTACCACGTGGAAAGTGGTAATATAATATAATAAATGGAATATATATTATACTTACCTTTATAATTTATCTTTTGATAGGATGTCAGTAGTAATTTTGTGTAAAAATTAATAAATTTTTTCACTTTCTCATAAAAAATTTGTTAGTAGATTATTATGGAAAGTATTGTAAATAAATTCAAGTGTAGTTGGGCAAAATTAATACTGATTAGAATTGCTGTAAAACATGAACACTATTTAACAATTAGTCTAAATCAACAAGTTACATATACTGTACATACGGGCTTATCACACCAGTGAATGAGATTAATTAACAAAGTTTTTAATGGTTAACACCCTAATAATAAAAATTTACAATAAACTGTGGCTCAACATGGACATAATATAGAACACTCAAAATGCATTTTGGACATAATGAACAGTCCCTCTTCAGTTGGTGTTCATACATATAAAATTATAAAAATAACTTATAAATACATTTAAAAGGTCGTTGTACACATGACAACTTCATGATCATCACAGGCGATGTCTCGTGAATGTAAGTTTCACAATTATCACTTCTTAGCCTTGGAACAATTGGTTGAATTGACTGAAATATCTTACAACAATACTGAAACACTGTATTAATGCTGCACACTAGAGCCACAGTTTATCTAAATTTTTATTATGAAGGTGTTAATCATTAAAGAATTTGTTAATTAATCTCATTCACTGGTGTGATAAGACCATATGTATATATATGTGTCTTGTTGATTTAGACTAATTGTTAAATAGTATTAAGGGCTAAAAGCAATATATTATTCCAATGAACACTATTCATATTAATTGAAAACAAATATAATACAAAATAATCCAAAAAACTCCATCTTATAAGACTAAATTTAAAATATTTATTTATTTTATTTTTTATTGGAAAAAATCTTATTTTTCATTGATGAGAGACAGAATATTCATCAATGATCTTTTAATCACTAAAGAACTAGAAATAATAATTTTAATTGAAATATTCTTTCATGAGGGATAAATAAACAAGTTGGTCTGGTAGTATAATTGGCAACACAAATTGCAAGTGCAAGTCCTGCTCCTGATTGATCTTTTCTTTCAGAATATTCTAAATTTAATACAAGATGTTGTCTTAACCCAAAGTATCCAATCCAAATTATATTAATTAATTACCCATATTATAGCCCAAGTAAAAATCTGGCATTATTACATGATTAAAACCAAGTGTCACGTGACATGTAGTATAAGTAATTATATCTCTCCACTATTATAACACATCCAAAACAGTCTTTATTACATGTTTCCTTCTAAAAATATCTTTCATTTTTTCCAAGTTATGGTAGACTTATTTAACTTATAAATATTTTCTTACCTGACATCTATCATATTTCTTCTGCGAAACCAAACGGACATTCTGCTTCTAGAAAATAAAAATATACATAAATGTTAAATCTACAAAAATATGAATGTTTTATTAATCAAANCTCCGAATCTACTTGCCACTAGGCTAAACCATAAATTATCAATTCCCGTTCTGTATTTTATTTATTAATGCATTTTTAATAATATATGGTGAATAAGGATCTATTTTAAGCTTATAAACAAATAAATTTTAGTTTTTAATATAGTACAGAAAAAAGTAATTTAAATTTACGAATGCATGCACTGTACATACAGTATATACTTGTAAATGTATATATTATAATATGATTTTATGTGCTTTAAACATTTTTCTAGTGATAATACGACTTGGATATTTGTGGCGGACAGACGTAAAGTCGAATAAAATGACGTAAACTTGATTTTTATTTTTCCATATATTTTTTTGACAAACGACGTATAATCGGGAACGACGTTAGTCCAGGTATACCTGTAATGGCGTAATGGCGCGTCTATCTAGCGCCATATCGTCATCGCAGTAATTCGGCGAATTTAATATACACATTTTAAAAATATATCCTTTTTTGTAAGAATTATATTTAGTTAATTATTTTGCTAACTCGTTTGACAATAGATGGCGCTACGCGTAAGTCAGAAAATCGAACGTAAATAAAAATTAATTGATTTATAGAAACGCGATGGATATTTATTCAGTTAGAAGCTGGCGAACGTAATTAGCGAGTTTCGTAGCAATCGGTGGAACGGCCTCGGAGTGTATAGCGAACAAACAAACATTCTCATTTACATACATAAATAAGTTTTTAAAATGAAATCTCCGGACAGATGGTATTACACGCGAGTTTCACTTTGTACTAATGTATCTCACTCGTTACCGTTTTCCGTGGGAAAAATTACGGAACGGCAACCGGTTGCCGAAACTTTTACGTGTCGATTACGGTTTGAAATCTTACGTATCTAACTTGTACATCGACGGTCGAACGTGCGTCGTCCAGGCCAAAACCAAGTAAAACGTTTACAAATATTACGAGCGTCGCCAGGTGCGAGAATCGAATCTCAAAAATTCAAAAAAAAAAAAACTAAAATATAACGAAGACTTTCCTTAAAGTCTTAAAATATAACGTAGACTTTCCTTAAAGAATCCAACAGAGAGTTGCTTAACTTTTCTGGCAATTATATAAAGAAAATTTCAAAGTTTATTGTCGAAAGATTAATACTAACGCGTAAAATATTACCGGTATAAATTAGCCTATAAAGCGATAATAGGCAAAGTCTACTGGCACAGCCGTGTCGACACGTAGACGGGATGATTTCTATACGTCGACACAAACGAATAAGCATTTGCGCATCGCGTATTCTACCTATTATAGACAGCGTATAAAAATATATCGTATTTACTCTAATGTAAGGTGCACTTATTCAGTTTTAATAAGTCATAATTACAACTCTGTAATGCCACCATCCGTTACGAGATTTTAAAAATACAGAAATACGAAAATCACGAAATTCGCCGCAAAATCCAAATTTTTAACAATAAATTGAGTGGATACGCAATAATAAAATTTTCTCGTTGTTGAGAGAGGATCTATTGTTGACTCGTGCGGTTATTTATTGCCAGTGCTTTTTCGAATTGCGGCGATTATTTAAGTAAGTCGAGACTACGATCTTTCTAGATTTAAATACTTTTTAACTTGGATAAGCAAAATATCACAATTAGCGGCGATAGTTTTCGATAAGAATCGATCGGTTTCCTTCGGAGGAATGGCATCTTTCCGTTGTTGATTTTCCAATGGAATTCTTAAAGCGAACTAAAAATGAATAAATAGCCTACCTTAAATCTGTTATTCCACGCTACAGTTTATATATTACATACGTATTTACATTAATATCCCGTTCGAATCTTAATTAGAATAATTCGAGTTCATTCGTCGTCTCGTTTCCTCTACTTTCACACGTTTTCTGTTACGGTGGTCGAATTTCTCTATCGAACATTAAGAATCGACGATTTTAAAGATTTTATTATAACATTTAATACTTTCAAAGTCAGAAATGAAACAATCGTTTTTGCATTAGAAACTTACAATTCGCATTAGAATAGGAATATTTCTTAATTAATGCGAGTTCTGTTTTTACGACATTGTCTATTCTGCGAGAAAAATGAGCGAATTTCAAAGAATTGAAGAAGTGGCACACCTCGGGCCACGCCCAGCCCCGGGATGGCGCCTGGTCTTGGCCCGGAGACACGGCCACGTCAGACCGGACTGGACAGAAAGGAGTCCGAAGAAATGGGTGGAAGAATCCCTCGAGCGTGAAAGGTCTGGTGGAAAAAGTTTTTTTGCTGGAAAATATAACCTTTTTTCTGCCGAAGCTTTCTCGCGCGGATTTCGACTTTCCGCCGAATGTGACACAGCCACCCGGAATTGACTTTTGACCCGACTACGACTTAATCGACTGGACTCGACTTTCTATCCCAATTTACGGAGGGATACGTCGACGACATTCGAGATTAGTTCTTCCACTTCGGTTAAAGTGCATAGAACAACGTCGGCGACGTCTATCGTGGCCAGTGACAACGAAACATTAAGCAGTGTTCTTGCGTTTAATTAAAGACTTTAAACGACTATAACCGATCGAGGCAACTTATATTTCGACCTGTGTTCTATTAATACTAGTAAAACATTTCACCATCGTATAATGCGCTGCGGGAGAAAACCATTTTCACGTTGAATTTTAACTAAACGTACCTCGCAGTCGGCGCGAGTTTTGACCGGAATTATAATTACGGTACTTTAAATTTGTTCGTGGAATTTCAAAGATTGTATATTACATCCGCGAAAAAATCCTTAAAGAATCCAACAGAGAGTTGCTTAACTTTTCTGGCAACGCGTGATGGCACCATCTGTTATAATATATTATTAANAATATGTATATTTGAGCCATACACACATTATTTCATGTGTTTAATATGTTGACGTGATATAAGAAATGTGATAGAAATAAATAATGATTATGTGAATGTGTTGCACATTATGTAGTTCTAATAAATGAACATGTTTGATAGTCATTACACAAATAGTGGCTGTTAATATGGTTATTTAGTAATAGCAGTATATGAACTTATATATGTAAGCAATAATTAAAGTAGAATGTAGAATGTATGTAAATTACTTTGATTCTTCTCTGTTGAAGTTCTAAACTAGAATTATTGTTAAGAAAACATAATCAGGATTCATTCCTTCTTAAAATTGTTTTAAATAATAAATACAAGAAACGGGTTATAAATATTAAACTTTTGATATTTTGCACATATAAATTTATTGAATTATGCATACATTTCAATAGCAAATTTAGTTCAGTTTGGTTTTTAATATTAATAAAAAACTTGTCATAAATTAAAATTTCTAAACTTAAAAATATAAAAACACCAAGTAAACTTTTACCAATTATTACAACATTCTGTTTTACCATTATAGCTAATTAATAATTAATAAAAATTGAAATTCAAGTAAATTTTAAATGAACAAAATCTTATATTATACAAATAAATACTTCAATGTCTTGATGAATATCTAAAATAAACTTATATTGAAACAATATTCAGTAAAACAGAATTTTAATGTTGACTCCTGGTAATGTTTGTTACTTTATTATTATTATTGCCCCAAATGTAAGGTGGTCCTTTATAAACTGGACAGTGCCTGCATACACACAGTTCTTCCATATATCACCAATAGTTCCCTTGCATGTATGAATAGATTAGACAGATATATTCTGTCAAAAAAAAAGTACTAGAATTGCTCAGTGTAATGTAGACTTTGGTGATCTTGCCTTTGTGGGACCAGAGGACCTACAGTTTGTCCAAAGAATTCATTGTTATCTTTGTTGTTTACAAATAATAAACCAATTAATGTTTGTAAATCGTGCAAAACGAGAATTATACTAAAGCAGTCGAGGGTCACAAAACTATTTTTTGACAACACGTCACCCGCACTCTAACAGTTTTGATCACCTTCAAAGTATTTCTAGACCTGCATAACTCTGAATAATAATAATAATAATAATAATGTAAATATTTGTTTTAATTTTTTTTATTGTAATTACTGCCAAAGATGATCATGTTGTTTACTATGTATTGTACATGATTAAAGAAAAATTGTAAGTTAAGTTATGCATGTAATAACATAGTATATGATCATATTCAGGAATTTTTTATATTGTTATGATTTTGTAAAAAAAAAATATGTGAAGAAAAGGCATTAAATACGTCTGTATTTTGTATTTATCTGTAGGATCCTGAAACCAGGAGTATGGATATTGTAATTTATAGAAATAAAAGTAAAATTGAACTGAAAAAAATGTTTGATATAATTTTAAAATTTTATCCATAGTTTAATTTAGAAGGAAGATTTGATATTTATTTAAGCTAAACACTGCAATTTAATATAATTGTTCGTTTCTCAGGCATCGTGCCATATAATATAAACACAAGATTACACAATACAAAATGGCTGTTTCCTAGTTTAATGAATTAAATTAATCACGAACACTCGGAAGTTATCGCTACTTAGCCTTATTATTATTATATTCAGGAGAATCAAAGATAAATACTGTATGTAGTAAATGTTAATACATATAATCTATCATCATCGTAGATTAGGGTGACCAAACATCCCCGATTTTGTCCTGTTTTTGATATTTGATTGTAGAATCAATCTTTGAATAGAGCAATTTTATTAATACGCCAATATAATAGCAAAAAATAACCAAAGTTAATCTCGAGAACGGAATTAGACAGATGAAAGTCGACACCGTAAGAGCAGTAGCCCAGATTAACTATATACGAACTTCCGGTTATCACTTCGAGTCACGTTATTTCAATTCAAAAATTTCCCCCCGAACGGAGTTAGCTAAATGACCGGCACGACTCTATTGCCAACAGGAAAAGTGTGATGTACGGGGGCAAAACACTAATAAAAAATTGATAACATTGTGACGATGTCACAATAAATAATTGTTCGTTTCATTCGCTTTTCGCGCTGCCTCCACGGTGGAGAATTTGAATTCTTATATGATGTTATAAGATTTTTATCACTACGAATCGATATGTTTTTGTGGTAATTTTTCTTTTAAATTAGTAAAATAAAATCAGATTTTAAATATACCGGTACAAGTTTTGTCAAATGTTTTATTATCTACAGAAAGAAGCTGCATAGACTAAATGTAAATCATTAATTTTACCTCCCAAACAAGACACTGCATCGCAAAAGTAAGATGAACCAACCCAATGACCAGCATTGGTCATTGGGTTGGTTCATCTTAGTGCGTTATAGGGGAGATTGTAAAATGTATTAACAAAAATTGTCCGAGTGCTGTAAAGTAGCCGGTCGCAAATCAAATTGTAGAAATGAGAAGCAAACAGTTACCACTTTTGGTCTTCCAAAAGATGTATTATGAGCGGGTGGTTGAATAAAAGTTATATGTGTAGTGAAAGACAAAAGTAAAAGAATACTTGCAAAATATATCAAAGTTAGTCAAATTCCATATAAAAGAATAAGTGTGAAAAAGAAATATATATTTTAGAAATATTTCTGATTTCTTCTGTCGGGTGAAGTTTGTGACAGAAAATAAATTCTATTTGAAGCCACGGGGCCATCGTTAAGGTCTCACCCTTGGGGTTTTTTGTTTGTGTTCTTGTTGTTTGATTGTCTCTGTTATATACATAGCAGCATATATTAACTCTACGCGAACTGATTATGGCTCGGTCTGCGAGGCTGGAGACAAACTCGTGCAATGATCCGTCGAAATCTCGCTCTTTACAGAGATCAGGAAATTCACCCAAAAATTCAAATTTTTAACATTAATTTGAGTCGCTACGCCACAATAAGATTTTTGTTGAGAGGGGATCTATTGTTGACTCGTGCGATTATTTATTGCGAGGTTTTCTCGAGTTTTGCTTCATTTGCAGCGATTTATAAGTTTGGACCGCGATCTTTCTAGATTTAAATACCTTTTAACTTTGATAAGCAAAATACCGCAATTAGCGACGGTGGTTTCAATAAGAAATGATCGGTTTCCTTCAGAGGAATCGGATCTTTTCCTTTATTTTGGAAGTCAAATATCATTATTATATCAAATAGCAATATTTCTTAATTAATGCACGTTCTATTTTCACAACATTATCCATTCTGCGAGAAAAATGAGCGAATTTCAAGGAATTGAAGTGGCACACCTGGGGCCACGCCCATCCCCGGGACGGCGTCTGGTCTCGGCCCGGTGTAATACGGGTCCTTCCGAAAGATGCGGAGGAGGAGTGGCGCACACCCGACGTCAAACGAGTGGTGGTCGTAACTCCGGACCACAGCGCCTCTCGTCTCTCGTCCGTTATCTGGAGCGGCTATATCCCGAAGTTGCGGAATGGACGGCGGAGACTCGGTCACGCGAGACAGGACTGGACAGAAAGGAGTCCGAAGAGATGGTGGAAGAAACCATCGAACGTAAAGGTCTTGGTGAGAAAGGTTGTCGCGCTGCTGGAAAAAATAACCTTCTTTCAGCCGATGCCTTCTTACGCGGATTGCGACTTTCTACCGAATGTGACAGCCACCCGGAAGTGACCTTTCACCGGGCTACGACTTAACCGACCGGACTCGACTTTCCATCCCAATTTACGGAGGGATATTTCGACACCATTTCGGATTCGTTCTGCCAGTTCGGTTAAAGCGCATAGAACGACGACAGTGGCGTCTACGTGGCAAAGTGACAACCAAACGTTAAGCGGTGTTCCGGTGTTAAAGACTGTGTTTAAACGACTAACTGGTGAGGCAACTTATAATAAATAGGCTTATACAGACTGTATTTCAATCGATGTCCTACTAGAAAATAACGGAAATCGGTCACTAGAATGCGCTAAACGTTGAACTTTAACCAAAAACACGCATCGCAGTCGGTACGTATTCAAAGCAGAATTATAATTACTTCAACAATTAAAATTGTACACGGAATTTTCACGATTGTACATACATTTTTACATTTAATAAAACTTAGTAAATTTCATATTAGGCTAACTGTTTAAAGATTCAATATTCATCGAAGTTGAGCATTTTTCAAATATAATATTTTCTAACGTTAAGTGTAAGAAACTGTACCGTTTACGGCCGAACATCAAACGGTAATCTTCCAACGGATCAAATTTCGGATAATACGGACTAAATACTTAAACTCGGCACTCTGGAAAGTCACTTAGCGCCGGCCGGTAACCTTATATTATTTAATTTTTCTATTCGAATGCCACCGTACCGCCGGTCGGACGGGAAGAAGGGAATCGAAGTTAATTCGACCAAAAATAGTCGTCGACCTCCTCCCGGAAGAGAGAATGGTCAACGGCTACTCGTTAATACCGGTCTACTATTAATATTCGAAAAGTGATCCGTGTTAGACGGGTGGCGACGGTTACTCACGAATTGGTACGGCTCGTTTAAATAAAAAAAAAATCTTGTAAAAATGCTAGAATAATTGCTTTTATGTGATAAATTTGTTAAAATTTTGGCAACAGATTGTATAAACTATGCGTATGTTCTCGTAAATATCGCGTTTATGGAAAAATTATCGGGTTGCAATTTGAAAAACTCGTATACCTATAAATTCCCACTGTCTTCACCTATCTACCATCCTTCTTTAATTTAATCTCGAGAAAGGAGCGAGTCGGACGAAAGTCGAGACCAGATGTGGAAATGTAAGAGAAAGGGGACCGGATTAACTTCCGATTTGTACGGAAAGTCACGTTATTTCAAGTCAAAACTTATCCCAGAACCAGGGGCGGACTGGCCATGTGGAAAATGTGGAAAATTCCACACGGGTCGTATACAATTTGGGCCGTTTTTTCTAAATATGTATATAATGTACCGTTTTGTTAAGTTTAATTTTAAAAAATTCATTAATTTTTTTTGTTAAGTAAGATAAATTTCAATTTTTAGGTATAATATAGGTATATGTGTAGGCCTGTATCATTTTATCCGTCCCTACCCGTATCCGAAGTTAAATTAGTTCGGCCGATCCGAGTCAAACACTACATTAGCCCGATTCGGCCCAAACAGAAAGCATCCTAGGAGAAAAATTATCAAAACTACCTTCTAAACAGAGAAAATTGGTCATTTGTTTACATTGCTAGAAACTGTTCACCACTCCTACGAATCTTAATGCTAAACTATAGAAATGCACGTTATTAGTTTTGTACCTAGCCACCAAAGCCATGATTGTAGTCATAACGAATTTAATGGCCACTTATATTATTTCCTTTATTTTAGATAAGTAAAAAATGTTATTCGATAATAATTTCTCTATATTCCAAACGATTTAATTAAAAATAATCTATTTTGTAGTGTGAGGCCGGGACCTCACCCCCTCTCCAATGGGAAACTGGTTGTGGAGCTAAAGCTAATAAATCGGTTATCTATTTCGTAAACAAGAACGAGTGTAAGACGATTCAATTGTCGCATTCCCGGACCAAATTCACACATCCTCGATCTAGATCAGGGAAGGTGAGCAACCGGGAAGAGTTCGACTGTCATCTTACAGCCAGTTCAAAACACATTAGACCAAAATTTACGAGACCGTCACCAAATATTCCCGAAAACGCCTTTCAAAAATTAAGCAGTATTTTAATACAGTTTAATCCAGTAGCTACTCAACACAATATTATTTCAGAATCGCAACATTTTAAATCGTCATGGAATATTTTAAAGGAAAATGTCAGTGAAACTTTTATAAAATTAAACGAAAATGAACATTCTACCGATGATCAAGTAGAAACTAATAAAGATGCGATTTTATCCTCTTACTGCATCGCTTGCAAAAATTGCTCTATTTGTTGTTATAATATATTATTCGGATATAACGTGTTAAGTGGCGCTTATTCTATACTTGGTCAAGCATACAAATATCTGCTATCTATGTCTGTAACANATTAGTAACAATTTATATTTTGGGGGGAAAAAACAATTTTCTGGGCGATATAGTAAAACATTATATTAAGAATAATTAGATATTTTATTCGTTATATCGTACAATAATTAAACAAATAACATTATACTAGTCACTAGTCTATTTGATGCAGTACGAATTTGGCGTTAGCCTTGGCCCTCGGCATTGGAATTTTGAAGCAAAGGGGGCAATACTACATAACGTTTTATTGAAGGGGCGATACTACGTTGAAGGGAGTGACGATTCGTTAGAGGTTGAGAAACACTACTGTAGACTTTTCAGTCCTCACTATGTAGACAGCTCTTGTTACCAATAGTAGTGGTCTAGCTAGAGTTGCAGTGTAAACAACAAATATTAATCTAGACTTCTCTAGCTCTGTTCATTTGTCCAAATATATTTTTTGCACTCTAGAGTATAATTCAGTGTGTGTTAAAGTGTTAACTGAAGGCAAATATCACAAGTGGAACAGGGAAGATATTAATCTGCTATTAATTTAACAAATCAATCCACATTGTTGAAAATATATCATGAGATAGACAAAAAAAAAAGCTGGGACCTTAAAAAAGAGGTATTCTTAAACATTTCTGAAATAGAAATTACTCAAAAATGGCATGCCTTTAACTCTGCATTTGCATTTTTTTTACAATGTTAATAATGATGGTGTAGAAGACAGTGTCAGATCTAACTTCAAAGGGGCCGCAAACAATTTAAATTTCTTAGGGTTCTTTGCAACTAAAAAATAAAAATCAGAAGAAAAGCAAAAATTGAAGGAAGAATTAAACTCATTTATCATTAATATACAGTTTATTATGTATACTACAACTTCTGACTCATATCAAAAGACAATTTCTGCAATTTATCATTCTCAATAAACATAAGGCTTAAATCTGACAGTTTCTCTTGCTTTAATGTTGTATGCAAATTATTTTTAACATTATCAATAACAAACTATTTGGGTGAAAGGTCCTTCAGCACACTGAAGTATGTAAAAAAAATTATCGCAAATGCTTTCCACATTTGGAAATGCTGAAAAGAGTCTTTGATATTGATTTGTATCAAATTATTTTTGATGAGTCAGGTTACTCCAAAAATTTATCTTCATAATTCAATGAGAAAATTTTTTTAAAAATAAAGGGAGATGGTTCTTGCCAAATTTTCCACTGGCAGACGTTTTATGGACATTTTGTTTTGATTCATTAATACAATAGTATCTGTAACAATCAGTTATCTTGTTCATGACATGTTCATGTTATAGTGACTCTACATTTCTAAATCAGTAATGATGAACCTGTGACATGCAGTCATACAGGATTAAGTGATATTTCAAGGTAACCACATTATAAAAACTTAACATTTTCTAAACATTTAATATTTGATAATTTAAAAACTGCATACTTAGCAAGAAAGTGAGGTCCTAAAGCTGTCACGAAAAGTCTTAAAGGCCACTAACTATGAACCAGGTAGAAAAATTATCATCAAATAAACAAAATATTCTCTATTATAATTACATTAAATTCTATATATAAATTTAAAGATGATGATGATAATATTTTTGTCATATGGATGAAAAAAGTTTCTTACAAAGTTTACTTTGTTATTTTTAATTATTCAACCCAAATTCAGTTTTGACCAACCTTTTGCCATCACTACTCCAAACTGAAAGTTCTTTACATCAAAAATATACTCCAGTGTACATAAATGCTAGATAAGTCTCGGTAGTGTTACTCTAGCTCCTCTGTTGGGAAAGCAAACTCAGACATAGTGTGCATGCAGTTAGTCTAGTCTTGCTTGAGAATGGTAAATGTAGGTAGAATTTTCTCTACAGTATACACATAGCTAAAGACTGTTTTGCTGCAAGGGCATTCATAGGTGAGACCAGGAGGACAATTGCACCTCCTCATATTTGCATTTTACTTTTTTCCTTTTTTGCACTTCAAATAATTTTATAAAGCAAAGATATTTTGTATAAGTAGCTTTCAATTGTTATTACATTGAAGTAACTACAGTCTGCACTATACAAGGTTGCCTCTCTAATTCTCCTTAAAATGGTATGCAGGAGGTGTACTATTTGGAAGTATCCACCTCTTCTTGGGTAGTTAGTTTTTGCTTGTTCTTTTTGTGTGTTGTTATTCAGTCTTATGGAAACAAACCTGTTTAAGGAACTTCATGTTAATGAATTGGTTATTTAGTTGATTTAAATCATATGTGTTTATCCTCAAGACAAAATCCCATAAGTGCACGAATTAAAAATTGTTAAGAAGCTACTGCTGATACATTTGCTAAATAGCTGAAGTTTACAGAATAGTTTAAATTAGGTTATTTTTACAATTTTCTTAAAATGAAATGTGCCTGACATTTAATTATCGTGAAAAACTGGTAATACAAAATTTATTAAAATGATTATTATTGTCAATTTTTTATGAAATAATACACTTTTTTATTGAAACGAAAGTCCTTGGCTCAAATGAAAATTTTTATGAACATAGCTCTAAAGCAATTCAATTACGTCAATGTCATGCAGTTTAATAAATTACTTAAACTAGTTTTAAACCAATAAGTTAACCTTTATAAACAACTCATTATTATTATGCTGAAATAGCTCTATCTTAGTTCAATCTTTTCATACTTTGTTTGTGTGTGTATATTAGAGTGGTCCTTATAGGGGGTTAAAAACAAAAGTTTAGTTTGTATAGGGATACATGCCTAACTTGTTCCAATAATGAAAAATATAATATTCCCAAAATTTCGCTAACAAGTAAGTACTGTATAGATGAAAGTTAGAGTTGGTACTAAAGGTTGAAACATTAAATTTTAAGCACTTAATACTGTATTACCTTGTATTTTGCTTAAAATAAAGAATATTTGCAACTAGTAATTTCCATTCTACAGTGCTGCAAGATGAACATAATGTGGAATATTAAGTGTTATTGGGCTGCAATTTGAGAAAATTGTAGACCTATAAATTTCCATTGTCTGTCCTTCCTTAATCTCAAGAATGGAGTTAGATGAAAGCTGAGACCAGATATGAAAATATTAAGGGCAGAAGGCCCCAATTAACTATATACAAACGTCAGATGCAAACCGGAAGTCACATTATTTCAATTCAAACATTTTTCCCTGAAAGGATTTAGATAGATGACTGGCACGACTACTACTAACAGGAAAAGTATGATGTACAGGGGCAAGAACTCAAATTAGTAGTTAATTTGAGGTGGGGAGCATATTTTTTAAATTTATTTAATTTAAAAAATATGATTAAAAATTGCAGCTCACCATTGTGATGATGTCACAATAAATAATTACTTGTTGGCAGATATTTCTTTCTGGTGATCACAGACAACCTACAGAAATTGGTTTTGCCATTTATCCTGGGGATACAATTGACTATATTTCTTGATCAGGGCAACTCTGCATTCTGCATATTGTTAATCCGTTTAACGGATTTAATTAATGCACTTTTCTATGACAATGTTGATCACCAGAATGAGATTTAATTCTGTTAATTTCACGTCAGGACCAAGTATGTCACAAAACCTCACTGCTGGAAGACACAAGATGGTCTAATTTTTTCTCTAAGATGCTTATCTTGATCAACTATCATTCACTTTGGAGAGTTTGAATCATTTCACCCTCAGTTTACAATACAGTGCACCGCCAATTTAATTTTTTAGTGTAATCTCCTACCTTAACTTAACCTAACCTTAAGTTTATGACACATTTCTTAAGTTCTTACACAACAACTTACTGGAAGTTCACCCCTTGGGTGAACTGCACTAACTGCCTTGCCTCAAGTGGCCTGAATTTATAGTCTCATCCCTAGATTGCTCTGGAAGTTTGTAGAACATTCTGCTATATTCTAGAATGTTTCAGAAGATCCAACATGGACTATTATAGAACATGAGGTAACAACATTGTTCTCCTACTGCTGTACTTATGTAGGATTTCTATTTTAACAGCATGGTCCTTAGGGTTGCCTACTTTTGGAGTAACAAGTTCCAAACCCAATGTGGAAAAAACACTAACTTGAAAAAGGAATGAACAATAAAAAAACAACAAACAAACTTGGGAATATTTCTTATGATGAAACACAGCCAGATTGTTAAGGTATTTAAGACCTTCCGCTCTGGGAACCCAGGATCAAATTCAGATAGTTGAAAATTTTTCAAGTGTGATCTGTTCCAGATATGGGTCTAAGAGCCTCTTAATGCTTTAACATGGCAGTAATAGTTTTAAATTATAAAAGAGGTAACAACCTCTCAGGAGAAAGGGAAGAACTAAAACAACAAAAATTCCAAATGGTTGGCAACCATATTGGATCTATGCTTATCATTGTGACATATAATTCAAAACAACAAATTTTACCAGAACTATTTGTTTTTCATTGTGGAACAGATTCAAAACTTAAAAATAAGGACCACCCTAGTGTATATAAAATGTAAATATAATCAATACATAACAGTGTTTATATAGCTTATATATATATTAAGTTTGTATTTCCATTATTTAATTATAAAGTAAAAAATAAGAAACTTATTAAAGATATCTAAGGTCAAATTTTCATGCTAAAATAAAACTAATTATAATCACTTGAATTGTGGATTTTGACATAAGAATAGACTATTAAATTACAAAATTTGGTTGAAAGTCTACCCTTTAAGTATGAAAATAGAAAATACTCTAGCTTTTAGATACATTTTGCTATTAAAATTTGGGTAAGTATGCTATGGTTTATGATAAATTCTATCAACAAGAACTTTTCATTTTTCTGTAAATAAATATTTAATATAAAATTTATAGAAATTCTATAATACTTAAAAATAAACTTTTATAGATTAGCAGCTCTTGCAATATGCCATTATCAATTTTAATGTGATACATATAAGCTAAATTAATAAATTATCTTAATACCTCAGGTTATTTAATAAAGAATCAAAAATATTCCAATTAAAAATCATAAAAATATTCTATTACTTTAAGTTTTAACTATTAAACATTGATGCACACAAGATGATAAGTTAATTTCTAATTATTTAATATAAGGATAGGATATAAATATTTAGTAGATTTACTAATTAAAATTTGATTTTGGATTGCTTTGCATTGCATACATTTTTATTTTAAAATGTGTACTTAAAAACTGTTATTAAATTATTTGTTCTGATATTATTAAATCTTAAATAATATAATACCATTATAAATAGTATATATTTTTTAAAATAATAATTCAAATAAATACAGTTGTGAATGAGACAGGGCAGAAGTGTAGAGTGTGCCCATAAGAGTCAAAGGAATCGATGGTCTAAATATGACCCTTCACAAGATAGGCTGATTTCGGAGGCTATATCTGGAATTTTGAACACCCTCAAAAATGGGGTAAAATTAAAAAGTGAAAAAATCCAGAACTATTTCTGAAAACAATGCTAAAAATCAACTGTTTCCACTTTACTAGAGACAGTTAAGTTCACAAAATATAAAAAGTGTCATATAAGAATATAAAAAATATCACAAATATAAGAAGTATAGAAGTATATAATATAATATAAAATATTATATTATATACTACAACTATACCATTACATCTTACAAAGGGTGACATGTAGACCACTCCATTGGTTCCTTTTGACTTTTTTACTTTATGGGTATGGTCTATTGCTCTGATAAGGTCACAGTTGCCTCATTCAGTGCTGCATTTATACCAAATTACTATAATTTTATTATAAAAATTAGTAAAGATATTCAAATGTATATTTTTAAGTTTAAAGTGGCATAGGTTAATTTATAATACATATCTAATTTGTTGGGGATTAATCGATAATAGTACAAATTAATACTGATGCACACGAAGATGATTCGGTATTGAAATATATACAAGAATAATTTTTATTTATTTATGTAATTATATTAAAAATTTGTATATATTGCAATGAAGAAACTAAATTTCTCATAAATGATAGTCAGTTTCCTAGTTATGATGATTGCAATTTCATTTTTAACAAAAATTTTTGTTAACGAGTTATCTTGGATATTAAAAACCTAGTTACAGATTTTGTTTGAAAGGAATGAAGTAATACATATATATATATATAATATGTATATTTGAGCCATACACACATTATTTCATGTGTTTAATATGTTGACGTGATATAAGAAATGTGATAGAAATAAATAATGATTATGTGAATGTGTTGCACATTATGTAGTTCTAATAAATGAACATGTTTGATAGTCATTACACAAATAGTGGCTGTTAATATGGTTATTTAGTAATAGCAGTATATGAACTTATATATGTAAGCAATAATTAAAGTAGAATGTAGAATGTATGTAAATTACTTTGATTCTTCTCTGTTGAAGTTCTAAACTAGAATTATTGTTAAGAAAACATAATCAGGATTCATTCCTTCTTAAAATTGTTTTAAATAATAAATACAAGAAACGGGTTATAAATATTAAACTTTTGATATTTTGCACATATAAATTTATTGAATTATGCATACATTTCAATAGCAAATTTAGTTCAGTTTGGTTTTTAATATTAATAAAAAACTTGTCATAAATTAAAATTTCTAAACTTAAAAATATAAAAACACCAAGTAAACTTTTACCAATTATTACAACATTCTGTTTTACCATTATAGCTAATTAATAATTAATAAAAATTGAAATTCAAGTAAATTTTAAATGAACAAAATCTTATATTATACAAATAAATACTTCAATGTCTTGATGAATATCTAAAATAAACTTATATTGAAACAATATTCAGTAAAACAGAATTTTAATGTTGACTCCTGGTAATGTTTGTTACTTTATTATTATTATTGCCCCAAATGTAAGGTGGTCCTTTATAAACTGGACAGTGCCTGCATACACACAGTTCTTCCATATATCACCAATAGTTCCCTTGCATGTATGAATAGATTAGACAGATATATTCTGTCAAAAAAAAAGTACTAGAATTGCTCAGTGTAATGTAGACTTTGGTGATCTTGCCTTTGTGGGACCAGAGGACCTACAGTTTGTCCAAAGAATTCATTGTTATCTTTGTTGTTTACAAATAATAAACCAATTAATGTTTGTAAATCGTGCAAAACGAGAATTATACTAAAGCAGTCGAGGGTCACAAAACTATTTTTTGACGACACGTCACCCGCACTCTAACAGTTTTGATCACCTTCAAAGTATTTCTAGACCTGCATAACTCTGAATAATAATAATAATAATAATGTAAATATTTGTTTTAATTTTTTTTATTGTAATTACTGCCAAAGATGATCATGTTGTTTACTATGTATTGTACATGATTAAAGAAAAATTGTAAGTTAAGTTATGCATGTAATAACATAGTATATGATCATATTCAGGAATTTTTTATATTGTTATGATTTTGTAAAAAAAAAATATGTGAAGAAAAGGCATTAAATACGTCTGTATTTTGTATTTATCTGTAGGATCCTGAAACCAGGAGTATGGATATTGTAATTTATAGAAATAAAAGTAAAATTGAACTGAAAAAAATGTTTGATATAATTTTAAAATTTTATCCATAGTTTAATTTAGAAGGAAGATTTGATATTTATTTAAGCTAAACACTGCAATTTAATATAATTGTTCGTTTCTCAGGCATCGTGCCATATAATATAAACACAAGATTACACAATACAAAATGGCTGTTTCCTAGTTTAATGAATTAAATTAATCACGAACACTCGGAAGTTATCGCTACTTAGCCTTATTATTATTATATTCAGGAGAATCAAAGATAAATACTGTATGTAGTAAATGTTAATACATATAATCTATCATCATCGTAGATTAGGGTGACCAAACATCCCCGATTTTGTCCTGTTTTTGATATTTGATTGTAGAATCAATCTTTGAATAGAGCAATTTTATTAATACGCCAATATAATAGCAAAAAATAACCAAAGTTAATCTCGAGAACGGAATTAGACAGATGAAAGTCGACACCGTAAGAGCAGTAGCCCAGATTAACTATATACGAACTTCCGGTTATCACTTCGAGTCACGTTATTTCAATTCAAAAATTTCCCCCCGAACGGAGTTAGCTAAATGACCGGCACGACTCTATTGCCAACAGGAAAAGTGTGATGTACGGGGGCAAAACACTAATAAAAAATTGATAACATTGTGACGATGTCACAATAAATAATTGTTCGTTTCATTCGCTTTTCGCGCTGCCTCCACGGTGGAGAATTTGAATTCTTATATGATGTTATAAGATTTTTATCACTACGAATCGATATGTTTTTGTGGTAATTTTTCTTTTAAATTAGTAAAATAAAATCAGATTTTAAATATACCGGTACAAGTTTTGTCAAATGTTTTATTATCTACAGAAAGAAGCTGCATAGACTAAATGTAAATCATTAATTTTACCTCCCAAACAAGACACTGCATCGCAAAAGTAAGATGAACCAACCCAATGACCAGCATTGGTCATTGGGTTGGTTCATCTTAGTGCGTTATAGGGGAGATTGTAAAATGTATTAACAAAAATTGTCCGAGTGCTGTAAAGTAGCCGGTCGCAAATCAAATTGTAGAAATGAGAAGCAAACAGTTACCACTTTTGGTCTTCCAAAAGATGTATTATGAGCGGGTGGTTGAATAAAAGTTATATGTGTAGTGAAAGACAAAAGTAAAAGAATACTTGCAAAATATATCAAAGTTAGTCAAATTCCATATAAAAGAATAAGTGTGAAAAAGAAATATATATTTTAGAAATATTTCTGATTTCTTCTGTCGGGTGAAGTTTGTGACAGAAAATAAATTCTATTTGAAGCCACGGGGCCATCGTTAAGGTCTCACCCTTGGGGTTTTTTGTTTGTGTTCTTGTTGTTTGATTGTCTCTGTTATATACATAGCAGCATATATTAACTCTACGCGAACTGATTATGGCTCGGTCTGCGAGGCTGGAGACAAACTCGTGCAATGATCCGTCGAAATCTCGCTCTTTACAGAGATCAGGAAATTCACCCAAAAATTCAAATTTTTAACATTAATTTGAGTCGCTACGCCACAATAAGATTTTTGTTGAGAGGGGATCTATTGTTGACTCGTGCGATTATTTATTGCGAGGTTTTCTCGAGTTTTGCTTCATTTGCAGCGATTTATAAGTTTGGACCGCGATCTTTCTAGATTTAAATACCTTTTAACTTTGATAAGCAAAATACCGCAATTAGCGACGGTGGTTTCAATAAGAAATGATCGGTTTCCTTCAGAGGAATCGGATCTTTTCCTTTATTTTGGAAGTCAAATATCATTATTATATCAAATAGCAATATTTCTTAATTAATGCACGTTCTATTTTCACAACATTATCCATTCTGCGAGAAAAATGAGCGAATTTCAAGGAATTGAAGTGGCACACCTGGGGCCACGCCCATCCCCGGGACGGCGTCTGGTCTCGGCCCGGTGTAATACGGGTCCTTCCGAAAGATGCGGAGGAGGAGTGGCGCACACCCGACGTCAAACGAGTGGTGGCCGTAACTCCGGACCACAGCGCCTCTCGTCTCTCGTCCGTTATCTGGAGCGGCTATATCCCGAAGTTGCGGAATGGACGGCGGAGACTCGGTCACGCGAGACAGGACTGGACAGAAAGGAGTCCGAAGAGATGGTGGAAGAAACCGTCGAACGTAAAGGTCTTGGTGAGAAAGGTTGTCGCGCTGCTGGAAAAAATAACCTTCTTTCAGCCGATGCCTTCTTACGCGGATTGCGACTTTCTACCGAATGTGACAGCCACCCGGAAGTGACCTTTCACCGGGCTACGACTTAACCGACCGGACTCGACTTTCCATCCCAATTTACGGAGGGATATTTCGACACCATTTCGGATTCGTTCTGCCAGTTCGGTTAAAGCGCATAGAACGACGACAGTGGCGTCTACGTGGCAAAGTGACAACCAAACGTTAAGCGGTGTTCCGGTGTTAAAGACTGTGTTTAAACGACTAACTGGTGAGGCAACTTATAATAAATAGGCTTATACAGACTGTATTTCAATCGATGTCCTACTAGAAAATAACGGAAATCGGTCACTAGAATGCGCTAAACGTTGAACTTTAACCAAAAACACGCATCGCAGTCGGTACGTATTCAAAGCAGAATTATAATTACTTCAACAATTAAAATTGTACACGGAATTTTCACGATTGTACATACATTTTTACATTTAATAAAACTTAGTAAATTTCATATTAGGCTAACTGTTTAAAGATTCAATATTCATCGAAGTTGAGCATTTTTCAAATATAATATTTTCTAACGTTAAGTGTAAGAAACTGTACCGTTTACGGCCGAACATCAAACGGTAATCTTCCAACGGATCAAATTTCGGATAATACGGACTAAATACTTAAACTCGGCACTCTGGAAAGTCACTTAGCGCCGGCCGGTAACCTTATATTATTTAATTTTTCTATTCGAATGCCACCGTACCGCCGGTCGGACGGGAAGAAGGGAATCGAAGTTAATTCGACCAAAAATAGTCGTCGACCTCCTCCCGGAAGAGAGAATGGTCAACGGCTACTCGTTAATACCGGTCTACTATTAATATTCGAAAAGTGATCCGTGTTAGACGGGTGGCGACGGTTACTCACGAATTGGTACGGCTCGTTTAAATAAAAAAAAAATCTTGTAAAAATGCTAGAATAATTGCTTTTATGTGATAAATTTGTTAAAATTTTGGCAACAGATTGTATAAACTATGCGTATGTTCTCGTAAATATCGCGTTTATGGAAAAATTATCGGGTTGCAATTTGAAAAACTCGTATACCTATAAATTCCCACTGTCTTCACCTATCTACCATCCTTCTTTAATTTAATCTCGAGAAAGGAGCGAGTCGGACGAAAGTCGAGACCAGATGTGGAAATGTAAGAGAAAGGGGACCGGATTAACTTCCGATTTGTACGGAAAGTCACGTTATTTCAAGTCAAAACTTATCCCAGAACCAGGGGCGGACTGGCCATGTGGAAAATGTGGAAAATTCCACACGGGTCGTATACAATTTGGGCCGTTTTTTCTAAATATGTATATAATGTACCGTTTTGTTAAGTTTAATTTTAAAAAATTCATTAATTTTTTTTGTTAAGTAAGATAAATTTCAATTTTTAGGTATAATATAGGTATATGTGTAGGCCTGTATCATTTTATCCGTCCCTACCCGTATCCGAAGTTAAATTAGTTCGGCCGATCCGAGTCAAACACTACATTAGCCCGATTCGGCCCAAACAGAAAGCATCCTAGGAGAAAAATTATCAAAACTACCTTCTAAACAGAGAAAATTGGTCATTTGTTTACATTGCTAGAAACTGTTCACCACTCCTACGAATCTTAATGCTAAACTATAGAAATGCACGTTATTAGTTTTGTACCTAGCCACCAAAGCCATGATTGTAGTCATAACGAATTTAATGGCCACTTATATTATTTCCTTTATTTTA
>NW_019384869.1:1641180-1646358 GCF_000671375.1 Centruroides sculpturatus
CAACCTGTGCAGTTTGCTTTCCAACCTCGGAAGAGCACTTTGAGTAATATTTTGATTCTCCACTCCATTATTTGTAGACAACTTTCAAAGAAAAGACAACGTTTACTTGCAGCGTTTATTGACTACGAGAAAGCTTTTGACAGTGTTGTTTTGAAGATTTTGTTATCCAAATTAAAAATGCTTGGAATCTCAGATAAGTTTATTGACATTATTCAATGTTTATTTTCAGGATTGAAAGCAAGGATTTCCACTAGTGCCGGATTTACTGATGCCTTTTCATTGGAAAAGGGTTTACCACAGGGTGATTCCTTAAGTCCGATATTGTTTATTTGTTATGTTAACGACATGGTACACGTTTTTGATGATTTAAGTAAAGATTCCATTTCTTTGGGAAACTACGAAGTCCATTTACTGCAATTTGCTGACGATACAGTGGTGTTATCCACTACGCCGATTTATCTACAAAGAAAACTGGACAGGTTATATAATTATTCCTCGGTTAATGTCCAGATACGTGGACCGTCATGGCGGCACTTCCTGTTTCAGCCTCGAAACCAGACGGTTTGCAGAGGTGTCACGTGACGCACCGACGCACGTTCTAACCTAACCTAACCTATTCTAATAAATTAGCATAATTATTACCAATTATATTATTAGAATAGGTTAGGTTAGGTTAGAACGTGCGTCCCTACTGTTTCCTTTTCTTTGCTGGAATCAGCGATGAGGCGCCATGACAGCCGCCGCCGTTCGCTCGCGTCGTCACGTGACACGTCGTCTGCAAACCGTCTGGTTTCGAGGCTGAAACAGGAAGTGCCGCCATGACGGTCCACGTATCTGGACATTAACCCTTTTTAAATTAATTAAACTGTAATTCTCGTGTCGATCTCAAGTTTTAATTCGCGAAACTTCTGATGTTTTTTATAATATTTAATTTTATAGTTTCTTAAACATTTCGTTTAGTATAATAGTCCGAGTATCGGTAATAAGGTGTCTCGTGTAGCGGCTACGGGTTTGTTTATTTAAAGTATAAGTTTTTGATTTATTTATTTCATTAATTAATATTTGAAGATTGTATTTTAGTAGCTTCTTTAGCAATGATATTTTGGTTAAGTCCGAAAGAGTAGGAAGAACAGTTCTACTTACATTTTCCAAACTTCTTTACGCTTTTCAATTTATTAAATTAGCGAGTAATAAGCCGCGACGAAATCTCTTTCCATTTGAACTGCCAGATAAAAATTCATCATCGCGCACAAAAATCGCGAGGAAAGTTATGACATTCTTCACCGACATCGGCGACGCCTTCTAGTGTAAATTTATATTACAAATCAGCAATTATTTATTGTGACGTCGCAACGCCGGCCTGCAATTTTTAATCATATTTTTAAATTTATTTAATTTAAAATATATGCTCTCCACCTCAAATTAANATTTCACGTCAGGACCAAGTATGTCACAAAACCTCACTGCTGGAAGACACAAGATGGTCTAATTTTTTCTCTAAGATGCTTATCTTGATCAACTATCATTCACTTTGGAGAGTTTGAATCATTTCACCCTCAGTTTACAATACAGTGCACCGCCAATTTAATTTTTTAGTGTAATCTCCTACCTTAACTTAACCTAACCTTAAGTTTATGACACATTTCTTAAGTTCTTACACAACAACTTACTGGAAGTTCACCCCTTGGGTGAACTGCACTAACTGCCTTGCCTCAAGTGGCCTGAATTTATAGTCTCATCCCTAGATTGCTCTGGAAGTTTGTAGAACATTCTGCTATATTCTAGAATGTTTCAGAAGATCCAACATGGACTATTATAGAACATGAGGTAACAACATTGTTCTCCTACTGCTGTACTTATGTAGGATTTCTATTTTAACAGCATGGTCCTTAGGGTTGCCTACTTTTGGAGTAACAAGTTCCAAACCCAATGTGGAAAAAACACTAACTTGAAAAAGGAATGAACAATAAAAAAACAACAAACAAACTTGGGAATATTTCTTATGATGAAACACAGCCAGATTGTTAAGGTATTTAAGACCTTCCGCTCTGGGAACCCAGGATCAAATTCAGATAGTTGAAAATTTTTCAAGTGTGATCTGTTCCAGATATGGGTCTAAGAGCCTCTTAATGCTTTAACATGGCAGTAATAGTTTTAAATTATAAAAGAGGTAACAACCTCTCAGGAGAAAGGGAAGAACTAAAACAACAAAAATTCCAAATGGTTGGCAACCATATTGGATCTATGCTTATCATTGTGACATATAATTCAAAACAACAAATTTTACCAGAACTATTTGTTTTTCATTGTGGAACAGATTCAAAACTTAAAAATAAGGACCACCCTAGTGTATATAAAATGTAAATATAATCAATACATAACAGTGTTTATATAGCTTATATATATATTAAGTTTGTATTTCCATTATTTAATTATAAAGTAAAAAATAAGAAACTTATTAAAGATATCTAAGGTCAAATTTTCATGCTAAAATAAAACTAATTATAATCACTTGAATTGTGGATTTTGACATAAGAATAGACTATTTTTTGTGTGTTTTTATTCAGTCTTATGGAAACAAACCTGTTTAAGGAACTTCATGTTANATAAAGATGCGATTTTATCCTCTTACTGCATTGCTTGCAAAAATTGCTCTATTTGTTGTTATAATATATTATTCGGATATAACGTGTTAAGTGGCGCTTATTCTATACTTGGTCAAGCATACAAATATCTGCTATCTATGTCTGTAACGCAAGTGTCCGGTGAACAAAGCTTTTCTATGTTAAAATTACTGGTAGTTAAAAGCGGGCTAAGATAGTTATAAGTATCTCGCAAGAAAATCTAGAAGCCTTGGCGTTAATGTCAGTGGAGAAGGATTTTTTTAAACGAAATACATTCTGACGATATCGTTAATATTATTGTTCGACAAAGCAAACTTCTAAATAAAAAATTAATATTGTAGAATATAGACTCGCGCTTATTGTAATTTTTGTCAATGTTGTATTTTGAATATACTTAAATATAAATAGAAAAAATATATTTATTTATGGGTAGCCCAGCCCATAAATAAAAAATATATTTTTTATTTATGGGCTGAGCTGGTAATAAATTTTCCACGCAAAAATTTTAGGGCCAGTCCGCCCCTGCATAGGAGTAACAAAAAGTCAAAGGAACTGACGATCCACGTGTAACCCTTTATGAAACAGGCTTGTCGGGGGCAATATCTGGTCGTCAAACACACAATAGGCTCAACAGAGTGAACAGCATAACTCCGATTACGTCCCAGAAGTAGTCGGAACAATGACATTTTGGTTTTTGAACTCATCCATCTCTAGCAAAGAGAAAAATAGTTGATTTTTAGCATCGTTTTGAGAAAATAGTTCCAGCATTTTTACTGTAAAATTTTATCCCATTTTTGAGGGGGTTCAAAATTAGATAGACCAACTTCACGGAACCATATTTGCAAAGAGTCACACACAGACCCCTTTGACTTTTTTACTCCGTCTACGGTTCCAATAAGGTCCCGACCGCCTTACACAGAGCTGCATTTGTAACATTCCTCTTCATCTCCATCTCATTTAATGACAGATCAAAAGGATAAACAAGAACTCCTTGAATACAAAGACATTCTGGATCCAGTGAATTATAGAATTAGCTACAAGAGCAAGAAAGAAGATAAAAAGGAGTTAGAAAGTATCCAGAAGCTCCTTTCTTGTGAAAAACAATTACCAAGTACAGTGTAATTGAGATTATAAGTAGTATATTACAACATAGGATGAGCAGTGATGAGGAAGATGATAATGATGGTGAGGATGAATTTTAAAAAATTAAATAAATAAATTATTAAGTATTATTGATATTAAAAAGTTATAGATTCAATTTTGCGCGTGATTTGATTAAATATTAAGGAATAAACCTTACAAAATGCTAATTATTAGCCAAATCCAATTGCTTTTGTGTCAATCTCAGCTTATTCTGGAAGATTTCTCTCTTGCGCTTTAAATAAGCGATCCTCCACGATTTGATCTTGTAACCGACGAAAGCACCGCACATAAATGATGCAAATAACATTAAAGTTAAGCTTTTACCGTTTAAATTTACTTGCATTTCTTAATTTAAACATTTCTTCCTGGCAAAGAAGAAACCAGCTGGTCTACAAAAGTCCTTTTAGAATATACTACAGAATAGTCCATAACAGACCTACAAATAAAATGGAAGGAATCATATATACATACATACAAATCATTCTGTTTTGTCTCATCTCATTCAGGAAAGAGAAATATAAATGAAGATGACACAAAAATATATATCAAACCAGGAATACTTCAGACATTACAAAAGGAGAGAAAGAAATTGGAAGGAGCCATAAGCACAAATGCTTATGAATTCTTCCATTTCGCCTCCCTAGTCAGAGGCAATAAAACTTAAAAGATTCAAAAGCATTTCAAAGAGAATAGACTTTTAAATCTTAGAAAAGAACTAGAAAGAAACAATAGCAGTAACAAAACATGAGCTGAATGAATTAACACATACAAACGCTTACAAATCATTTTTATTTTAGTGAAATTGCAGCTCTAAATCAGGCTAGCTACACACCATGCCCATAGGAGCAGGAGTGGACTGGCCATGTGGAAAATGTGGAAAATTCCACATGGGCCGTATACAATTTGGGCCGTTTTTTCTAAATATGTATATAATGTAAGTTTGTTAAGTTTAATTTTTTTGTTAAGTAAGGTAAATTTCAATTTTTAGGTATAATATAGGTATATGTGTAGGCCTGTATCATTTTACACGTCCCTACCCATATCCAAAGTTAAATTAGTTCAGCCGATCTGAGTCAAACACTACATTAGCCCGATTCGGCCCAAACAGAAAGCATCCTAGGAGAAAAATAATCAAAACTACCTTCTAAACAGAGAAAATTGGTTATTTGTTTATATTGCTAGAAACTATTCACCACTCCTATGAATCTTAATGCTAAACTATGGAAATGCGAGTTATTAGTTTTGTACCTAGCCACCAAAGCGATGATTGTAGTCATAACAAATTTAATGGCCACTTATATTATTTCCTTTATTTTAGATAAGTAAAAAATGTTATTCAATAATAATTTCTCTATATTCCAAACGATTTAATTAAAAATAATCTATTTTGTAGTGTGAGGCCGGGACCTCA
>NW_019384869.1:1651828-1706432 GCF_000671375.1 Centruroides sculpturatus
ACCAACCATCGTCAAAGGATTTTATAGATATTTTAAAAGAATTAAAAAACTTGAATTTATTTTGTCTTAGTTTTGGATACAACGTCGCAAACATTTCATGCGTCAGTCTATCTCGTAATATTGGGTGCACCCAAAATTCTCTTTGCCTCCGCCGTCGTCTTTTATAGCGACGATAGAGGAGCCACACACAAGCAATCACTTCCACATCCATTTCCAAACCGAGCCAGTGCGCATGCTCCGCTAAACGCTCGTTGAAAAACGCCTAGTGTGTACAGGGCCATAATGTGACTTCCTGTTTGCGTCTGACGTTTGTATATAGTTAATTGGGGCCTTCCGCCCTTAATATTTCCATATCTGGTCTCGGATTTTGTCTAGCTAATTCCGTTCGCGAGATTAAGAAAAGACGGACGGACGGGAGGACGGACGGACTCGGACAATAGTGAGAATTTACAGAACTACAATTTTTTTCAAATTGCAACCCAATAATTGAAATAATTATATTATTATTTTAATTTATTTTTTCTATTTTTGCCCTATCGGGCACTGAGGGCAAAAATATTTTTTATCATTCCCATTGCCAGTTTGACAGGGCCGATATTGTGGGACGACCGGCCGGCCGAGCGGTCGAGGTGGCATCCTACCTCTCTGGGGAACCGAGTTCTAATCCGGACGGGTCGGTAAATCCCCAGGAATTTTTCCGGGGTGGTCCATCCGAATACGTCGAGCCTCATCCGTCACCACCCGGCCGCCCCATTGCGGGCCTGGCCGAATCCGTAATGGGCTTGCTAAAAAGAGGCCCTCGTAATGTCCACGGGGCGAAAAGAGTTTTCTGTGGTGAGGGACGAGGCTCCGAACCTCGGGCGGAGAAGAATGGGATTCAAAACCTGGGATTCAAAAAGAAACCCAAAAGAGTTTTGATGTTTGTTTTTGAATCCCGGGTTTAACCCGGATCCCCGAAGCAGAAAATTTACGTCTTAATCGTCAAGGCCATTTCGGTTACGCAAATAATTGGGCCGCAATTTGAAAAAATCATATCAATTCCCACTGTCGTTCCTTAATTAACCTCGAGAACGGAGTTAGCTAGATCAAAGCCGAGAACAGATATGGAAAGACTATGGGTAGGAGGCCCCGATTAACTATATACGAACTTCTGATGCAAACCGGAAGTCACATTATTCCAATTCAAAAATTTTACCCCCAAAGGAGTTAGATGATCGGCACGAACCTATCGCTAACGGAGAAGTATGATGTACAGGGCCAAGACACTACCGATTCGAGATGGAGAGCGCATATTTTAAATTAAAAAATTATTAAAAATATGATTAAAATTTGCAGCCCGGCATTGCGACTACGTAACAATAAATAATTATATTATAAAATGCCGTTTCGTGCGTCGAATTAATACCAAATATTTTGCATTTTTTAAAAGTAGAGGAGAAGGTGGTATTATGGAACCCCAATTACATTTTAGTGAATTGTAAACAAGGTATCATAACTACACTCACATTTTTTGTGCAGAAAGTACTTGTAACTATTAAACTAAAATGTTCCTAATTGGATTTTTCGCTAGTGTAACTATAAGTATGGTTTTTGAAGGCTTTTGTACAAAAAGTCAGAAAGTAGGCTTAGAGAAAATCGGGTGGTAATACGGAACCTTACTGTATATTTTCAAAACATGCTTTAATGTGGCCAAAAACAATTAGAAAAGTACAAAAAAATGTTAAATAATTACAAAATTATTTACTGCAATGTATTTTAACGCAAAAATGATTTAATAATAATAATAATAATAATAAAGAAATGGACAAAGAAGAAGCTAATCATTTACAAAAATGACAAATATAATGCTCCGTTTCAACATCAGCACAATCTTTATGCGCCCACATAGCGCACATTAGGCATTGCACCCACACCTCCCCATGACTATCATCTGCAAATAGACAAGCAGCCCTCTCCTTGTAGATGACAGTTTAACACGTTACTTTTGCTTTCCAGACACCAAACTGATAAGGCTATCAGCATCTGCATTAATTAGTCAGTAAAACTGGTGGCCATAAATAATTTAAAGCGCCGAAAAAAATTAAAAACTGGCGAAATGGGTAGCGATATTTTTTAATTTTTCAGAGCGATCCCTGCGTGCTGGATACCCGCATTAAGTCCTAAAAATTAACGTTCGAAGCATCGACTCTCGTACTATATCGGAGCTTTAGTTCGATAATCGAAGCTTCTTTACACTACAAGGTTCGATGGGAGGAAGCCAAAAGAGTAAAAGAAAAACTAAAAATGCTATTAAAAACTGATATAAATCCCGTCGTATTCCTTACGGTAAAATTACAGTAAAATTTAAAAATATGACGTTATATAGGAGAGGCCGTTATCAAATTTCAATAGATAACGTATAATTAGTCGTCCTGGCCGAAGGACGGAGTTCATTATTTATAAATTTTTCATTTTCTTCAGAAGATTATTGTGGCGAAAGGAATAAGAAGCGACTAAATGCATTTGACATTTTAATTCGGACAGCCTACAAAACTGCGTTTCGAAAAGAGTTAAAATGGAATAAAAATAAAGACGATGTTCGTAATTTCTACCTGTCAAATGAATAAAAAGCATGTCGATAATATATTCCATTTATTTTGAAAAAGAAGCAAAAGTCAAACGAGTCATCTTCGGAGAAGATTTTCGTCGTGGTTAGCAAATATAAATACGAGAATAACGGCTGTTTAATTGCAATTAAGAAACATTGTAAGTAAAGCGTAATCGAGAGGAATTAAATATTAATTAAATTCTCTAACAAACGAAAGTGAAATTGTCGGAAACTCAATTCCTTGTAAAAATTTCGACACCGTAATTACGACAATTTTTCCCGTTTTCGGAACTAAACACGAGACGATAATGTCGATTAATCGGAGGGAAAAACATTTCATAATACTGTATTAACTTAATTACTCAATTTTCTCTTCAAACTTTACATTTTATTTATTTAAAACAACAAATAANAGTCAAACGAACTATTTTCAACGTTTCTGGAACGTTTACAATCGTTCTATAATCGAACCAATATTCGAATTTTATGTTCGAATTTAATTCGAACAAATTCGAACAAAACATTCGAAATAGAAAGCCACTTTCAACCACTTTCAGCCTCATATCTCCCGCACCCTTATAGCTATCGAGACGCAACCACCCCTATGCACGAATGGAGAATCGGGGCTACCACTACATACAAACACCATTCACGTGCGATGTGTAGTTTTGGCGGAAAAGTGAAATATAGGGACATACACGTCCATTTATATATATATATATATATATATATAGATTTATTTAATTATTTATTATTGGAAGGGCTCGAAATTAACCGACGTTTAGTATCCAGCCAGCCTAATTTTCACGCGCCGGTTCTCTTAATATTTCTACGAGAGAAATCGTAGAAATTATTTAAATCGATACAAATTGTACACCGTAATTATTGTTCGGCGGTTTATTTTGAATCTAATACTTTTGAAGCGGAAGACGTACCCACTCGTTACGCAGCATAATTAGTAGGAGTGTACGAAATTTTCTGGAAGTTATTTCAAAAATATTACATTTGGTTCGTTGTACAGTGGAGAAATATTTACAAAGGATTACGTAACGTATAGCTTATAAACGAGGTATGTAGAAGCAATAGCGGATACAGAAATCTTTACTCGGGGGCAGAAAGGAAACGATATACCTCTCCGAAGTATCCGACTCGGGGTAAAATCCCCGAACGAGTGCAGCTACGAACCCCTAAATCCTCCACAGCATAGAAATCTATTTTCTCTTTAACTATTCTATGTACGAAAAAAGCTTAACGAAATTTCAGAGAAAATGATTTCGAACCAAAATATTATCCAACGGTCCAATCATTCAATTTAATTAGAACAATATTTGTAATTAATCGACAATTAGTACTTTAATAAAATGCACAGGTAATTCAAATATTATAACGCGAGTGATATTTTTGCATCGGTAGTTTTATCATTTTTATATTTTGCAAGAATGTTATTTATATAATTTTAAATAGCGCAATTTAAGAGGAAATTATTACTCGCCGATTAATCTATAATAATAAATGGTTCATAATTCGAATGCATTAACTTTCCGTTAATACGGCTAAATTAACTTCTAAAATACAACTTTTCTCACCGCATTAACGAGATAATTTAAGCGATAATCGTATAGAAATTTTTAAATATTTGTCGACTCAAACCGTGTTTTTTCGCTCGAATTTGACCGATAACACTAAGATATATTGAAGAAATTTTCCAAGATATATTTTCGTTTCAAATTTCCCAAAAAATACGAAATCGAACCGGCACCAATCCGAGTGATAAATGCCAATATATATATATATATATTTATCATCGAAGCCGGTATATATACATTTCCTTACACTCGATAACTCGTATATTTATAACGTCGGGATCATTTAATCCGTAATAGAAAAAATTACGTGGTTTGAAAGCTTCGGTATTATATAAATTTTAAATTTCAATAACTTATATCGATTACTTTTTTAAATAAAAGGCATCGCAATTAAAATTTAATTGCGATATAAAAAACGTAGTGTAATTAAAATGTAAAATAATCGGCAAACTTTCCGGTTTTATGTAACGAAGATTTAGTTAATTACCATTACAGAAAATAATAAAGATTTAAAATTAAAGAAAAACATTACGTTACGTAATAAATATATTATAAATTCAAATGTAATCTTACTCACGAGGTGTATTCGATTATAATTCTTAAGAGAAGCGGTCTTTTCGTAATAGAAATAATAAAACGGGAACACTAAATAAATATTAATAAATGGATTAAATAAATTATCCTTGGAAAATATAATTAATAATACCCAATGATTTTTTAAATTTAATGAAAAAAATCAATTGAAAAACTCTCGAAATGCTAATTGATTTTAATTGAATAAAATTAAAATTATAATTTCAAATTCTAAATTTAAACAATTTATTTAGAAAAAATTATAATATTTTAAGCTTTTTTTTCCATTATAATCTTTTCTTTTGGCTAATTTTAACTAGGCCTATTTTTAAGCCTAAAGTTGGGCGTATCCTATCGAATAAGACTAAAATTAGGCCTAAATTAGACTTAAAAATATTTTTTTTAATTAAGCCTAAAATTAGGCCTAAACTTAATCCCGTAAATCTAACAAATTTAACATAAATTTGAATAAAATTTAATAAAATAATCAATATTTTGTATACTTTTAGAGCATTTTTAACTTCAAATCTTCTATTTTTAGACATTTATTTCTTAAGATCTAACTCCTAAAAAATTTCAAATCGTTAAAAAATTGAAAAATTATTTTATTTTCTTTTTTATATTTAAATCATCGAAAAAATATCAATTTCAATGAAAATATTTTATTTTTATTTTTGCTTTAAATTCGTTTTTAATAAAAATTTTACTTAAAAAAAATATGCTATTTTTATTTTTCTGACGTCACGTCCATCAATATCTGCCTCTTAAACAGCACCATCTAGCGGATATTAAACGCGAAGCGTCGTAATTATATTCATCACGAAATAATTTTTTTATTTAATTCTGACGTAAAATATGACGTAGATAACGATAATGTCCCCCTGGCGTCTTTATTTCTTGTATTTAATATTCCGATATTACCGACTTTTTGTAATCTTTCTTTTTCTTTTTTTTTTCCTGTAAAGAAAATCAATTTGAATTCTAATGGAAATGTATAATGTCATTAAATATACCATTTATTCCTCATTAGAGCAAATTTGCTTCTTCATTGAATCTTGTTTACAAAATTAATGGCTTTTAAAATTGCTTTAAGATCTTTACGAATTAATATTTCTAAAAAAGGAAAGAAAAGAGCGAAAAAATTGATATAAAATTCGTACTTTTTTGTAATTTCCTCCAGGAAATACGTTATAAAAGGGGTGTAAGGGCGCGAAGGCGGCTTCGGTGAAGTGTCTCGCAGCGTATGGAGTCACTACAAATGTATAAAATCGTTTTATTTTCTCGTTTTAACTTATATATCAATTTAATTTTCTATATTGATTATTCGGGATTTGCATCTTTCTCTCCGACGTTGTCACGACAACGTATAATCCGCAAACAGTAACGGAAACAGTGACGTCAGAGAGTCGTATTTCCTCGGGCGATTGTAAAGTTTCGAGGGGGAAAAAAAAATTTTATTTTGAAACGATGGCATATTTATTAATTTCTAAAATATATTTGAAGTAAAGATCCGTGTTTATAAAACATTGCCATTTATTTTCGTCTCCAATCTGGGAAGAAGTTATAAGATCTTAAAGCACTCGTTCCTTATTACTCTACGAGAGGACAAAAGATATAATCTAATAGTTATCTCTTCAAAGCTCCACTTCTAAAAATGAGAAGGAACAGAGGAGGAGTTTCCATGGTAACTGAGAGCACGAGGACAATTTGGAGTTATGAAAGTTGAAATCGAAGTACACAAGATCGTATAGATCCAATATCGGTGTCATTACTCTAACCAAATTGGCAATTTGTAAGCATTTGTATGTCAAAATAATAAAATTTCCAATATATTTTAACAGTTATAACCATTAACGTTATATAATTCCACGTTTTTAACGGAAAGAAAACGATTTTACACTCCTAAAAAAACGTTTATTTTTAACGTTTGTTATCGTTGAAAGAAGTCATAAAAGTGGTTGGACTTTAGTATATCTTCTAAAAATATGTTTTTCCCCCTTATATTAAACGTTATAAAGGTGACTTATTCATAAATAAATGTATTTATTTATTATATATCAACAAATTTCCATAAATTTTAACGAACATTTCTATACAGAATATACATCTTTTTTTTTCTATACAATACCTCGTTAGATCTTATATAATAAAAAGACGAGACGAAGGATAACAATTTCTAATATGATATTCGATAAACTCTGGATCACAAAAGCAACAATTTATCTAATATATATAGTCAAACTCGACATAGCGCCAACGTACTTGTAAATGAATCTTCTTCGCACCCTTTCACGATTACTAAACGCATTGCGATTGACTTAAGCTCGTTTGTGGGCATAATTACCGTACACTAGACACTCCATATAGTGAATTCTCAACACCTATCGAGTTAAATCATTCGCTGCATCGAGTATCGAGAATCCACCGTATAATTCTCGTTGTTACGAGATTCCTCGGTTTAGCGCCGCGCCACACTGGGAAGAGAACAAACGACGACGTTAAATCGAGGTTTGACTGTATTTATATATAATATATATTATGTTGCCTATACTTCTCTATTAATTAATGACTATAAAATATACATAGAATCTTTACACAATTATTTCTTTCATACCACTAAAAAAACAATGGAAAATATTTTTTTGATTTCGGATTTTTTTTTCGATGTTATTTAAAATAATTTTTTTTCGGTTACTTTTCGTTTTATGAATGATCACAAGATAGATGTTCGCTGTTGTATTTTCTGTTGATGATGTAGACGAAATTCTAATATAGAATAGGGCAAAATGGCGACGAATAAGGCTGCTGCTAATATATATATTTTGACTTCGGTACATAAATAAAAGGCAAAAGTATAGGCCATAGTTAGACCTAGACCCTGATACATAAAGTAAGCGATGTATGGTATTTGCCAATCGACGGTGTAGCTGATTATGACGTAAGCTGAAAATAAAATTTTCTTTTATAAAATTAACGTCTACTTAAGATGTATTATTGTATATTAATTTACTTACTTAAAGATAACGTCTCCCATATGGAATGGCAAAGACCCCAACCCGCAGCTATGACGTAGAAGACTGCCACGTCATCGATCATCGGTCTCCATAACCATAATACCATTAATAATCCGACGTGGAATGTTAAACCCGCAGCCATAATTAAAGGTCTCTTGATGTGTTTAGTGAAGTGGTGGACTAATAAGGCCCCCAATGTATTCATGGCTCCCATACACATCATCGTATAACCGATAGCTTCTAGGCCCAGAGTGCAGCTGACGTAGGACTAGAAGGGAAAAATAAATTAAAATTAAGATTAATTTACACTTCTAGATTAATTATAATTAAGATAAATAGGCATTTTAGCTGTTAAACCTTTCCAATAAACAAGAGTTTGCATCCCATAACTTATACAGAGTGGCTCCCGTATAGGCTTACTTGTATTATTTTCCACCTTTAATACGCTTAATTAACTATTTTTTAATGCAAATTAATAAGCGTTATTTTTGTGTTTAAGTATTTTTTATATTTAACGATTAATTTAGTAATTGTACAACACTCCAGGCACGTGGGAATGATTCGTGATGCGACAAAGGAGTGGAATAATAGGAATTTGGAGTGAAAGTACTGTATACATCGTTATTGACAAGAGAAAATCGATATTTTCGGTTTGTAGTTAGCAAACTAGAATAATCGTTGCCAGTGCGGGACAATTGCGAGCACCGATACACTTACAGCTATTGACAAATGTCATCTCTACACGGTGACATTAACAGCTGTCTCAACAAAAGACTATCGAAGTGGAGATTGATTCGAGAACAAAAACCCAATGCACAATTGAAGCTAAATCGTGGATGTAACTAAAATATTAAATTAAAAAAAAATTGGCGAATAATCAAAGTGTCAACACGCACAAAGCTGAGAAATTATTAAAAGAACCTCTTTTTTAGAAGCTTTCCGCCCTGTGGGCGTTAAGAGGACCTTTTAATCATACCCATCGTTGATTCTGTCCAAGAAAGGAACACAGGGAAATGGCCCCTTTACCAGACCCGCATTGCCAGATGGGGCCCGACGTATTGCGGGAATCATTCCGTACAGGGATGAGGATGAAAAGGGATGAAAGAAGGAATTCCTCCAGAAAGGGATGAAAGGAACAAATTGCCCCAGGCCCCGAGGAAGCAGGATCCCTAAGTGATTATTTTATCTACATTTTTCGATATAATACTTTAATTTGTTATATAGCCTCCAATATGTATTTTGCCCCAGGCCCTACCCACAAGAATTCCCGAGAGTTTCTCAGAGCAGTAGAACGCCCGAAAGAACCACTCAAAAATCTTTAAAATTCTTAAAAAATAGACGTTGTATAAGCGGATTGTTAAGAATTATAACTCGCTTAGAGAAATTCTGATAGAAACTAAACAATTTTCTTTATTTGTATTCGATGAAATATGGTATTATTCATAAATATTTCACATTATTGCTCGATGAATTTAAATAATGATTTATGAAGGAGTCTTTTCGAATGCTGAGCGAATAAACCTACGGAAAATACCTTCAATCGACTGGCATTCATCCAGAAATGTCAACGTTGGAATGTCACGAATGTCTTCTTATTGTCAGATTTCTGGCAACTTCTTCTACAAAAGGGTGATGTCTCGAATATCAAATGCACTTTTTTCTCACAGAAAACTCAATTAATTAACCGCTATTCATTTAAATTAAACATTGTAATTAGCTATTTTAGTTAGTTCTTTAATTTAAACTGAAAACTTTTAAAGTTTAAGAAGAAAAATAAAGAAATTCTCTAAGAAACTCGCCATTACTTAACTGGAAGAAGGAATATATTTTTATTTTTTATTTTTTAACTGTATTTTTCCTTTCTTGAAATATTCATTACACAAATATCGATCGCAAAATTTAGTTTTAATTCAATTTTGCTTTATTTTTTTCTGTAAGCAAATTATTTTCCGATGATGGAAATATGTTACAGCGCAGAGATAAATTTGATGTTTGCCACGCGAAAAAAATAAATTCGTGCCATTTGTTTCAATTTAAGTTTTGATATTAATAATTTATGGATTTAAAAAAATAAAAAGTATATTTTTATGTAAAAATAAGTCGCAATATTGAAATACTATGTAAAATTTAACTTATGTTTTCGTTTTAAATGTAATGCCATCAACTCTCTCTTACGTCAGCCCGATTACATTACATTAAAATCTCAAAAATGTTAAGTCCTGTCAGAGGAGTTGTTTCGAGGAGGCCTCGCATATATAAGGCCTCATAACTTTGATAACCCGGTAAGAAATTTACATTTGTAGGACCTCTGGGAGTATTATTTGCGAATCTCTACGAAAGTTTCGCATTTATGGGGCCTCGAAAGTATACAAATGATTCATTTCGTCGCATTTCTTGCGTATTAAGAGAAGGAGAAAAACTATTTTAAACAATTTAACTCAACTTTTTAACGCTTTGTTTTCTAACGTACTAAAGATAAGTAGCCCGGGCCTCTCCTCCAGCGAGAGGCCCTAAATATTTTAAATACTATCTTAAACATAAATTTATAGTTATGTTTTTGTTATGGCTGATTTTTTCCCGTTTATTTGCTAAATTTTTTTTCTTATATATTTTTAAATTTATAAAGCAGGAGATCGAAAAGCAACGTTCAATATTTTATCAAAAGATATTTGCATGAATATTTTTGCTTATTCTGTAACGAAAAATATCCTAAATCGCTTCGGGCAAGCGGAAGAAACTTTTGAACTATTCGAGTATTACTTTTATTTTAATAAATAAATAAAAAATGGCAGAAGAACTGAAAAAGTAATGTTTCCATATATTTTATACAAAGAAAATGCAACGATTTAAAGTTAAATTTTCATATTTTTCGGCAAAAGATGCCGTTTATATTCGTAATAGATCAAATCGTATCCGGGGCTGGACTGAAATTTGTTGCGGTCCCTAAAGTATAACGTATGACAATCTTTTTACCTTGGCCAAATAATAATACATACGAACGTACGAGGTCCCAAATTTTAACGTATAACAGGTTTCTCCTCTCCACTAAATAATAAGTGTAAACGTGCGAGGCCCTTATATGCATATCCATATATCTCTGTCAATAATGGTCATATCAAATTTCATCGAGATATGTCGAGTATGCGATGATAGACAGACTGATGGATTGGTTCCAGTTAACAGCTATATCGATAAAAGCTATTTACTCGTCTAAATCCCGATAAAAAATAAGATTAAAACGTGAAAATTTGATAAAAATGCGTGTTTAAAATAATTAATTAGTAGAATTGCTCTATGTTAGCTGTAATTCAGAAAAACATTTCTATTTCATTATGAAATTTAAATTTATATCGGCTTGTATTGTATAAGTATAAATAAAAATGTTTTATATATGAAATTTATTGTAGAGTATGGATAGAAGCAGTCTTATAACTATACGAAAAATTTTCGCATTAAAATCATAAAATATGTCTGCACTGTCTTAAGTGTTTATCTTTACGACTCTACAAATCTGTTTGAAATTTTCCTATTAAAGTCATATATAACATTCTTTGCAGCGACTTTTCCACAGATTGAGAACTGGCAGCCATCGGGTTGATACGATCTTTCCTGGCTTCTAGGGAAATCTAGAGTTTCTATTCTTTTTCCAATAAAGACATACAGCCTACCGTATTGTATAGATAACCGGCGACATATTTTATGGGACTCGGTTAAAAATATAAATACGGGGCCTTTTCAACACGTTGAGGCCGAGCGTTAAGTTCGAGTGCGAGATCATATGCAAATTTACTGGTTGCACACTCATTACGTCAGCAGCTCTATATTATTTAAATACGTATTTTAGTGTACGTAAACCGAATATAATCGTCTGAAACACGTAACACGATAGGCAACCCAATGAAATCTCACTAAAATGAAACGTGTCTCACGTATTAAAAGAACATTCTCCATTTTTGATCTTTACAATGAACGACGACATCTCTATCTAGCAATCAATAACAGATTTTCTCGACAAATTAAGTACGTTTTCCAACACAGATAACCAGTGCCGGATTTCCCACTAGGCACGCGAGGCATACGTCAAGGGGGCCCGGTTTCGGGGACCCAAAACTGGGAAAAAACCATAAACCAATAAATAATTCTATAGATACATTTACACGTTTTATAATGCAAAATTATGTACAGGGCCCCATTCTTCCACGCCTAGGGTCCCGGAAGGACTTAATACATTACTATGGAAAATTTATGGGTTTTAGCGTTATATAAATTACTATTATTTAAGAAAAAAAACAATTGTTTGTACAAAAGAATAGCAAACAAAGTAAAATTACAGAACTGGAAATAGTTTTTGATTAGAAAACTATTAGGTACAATCGATACAGAAACAAAACCTAAATATTTTTCCATTTTTGGACTCGGGGGTCCTCGAAACGTCGAGATATTCAAAAAATGGTGGGTTTCTGTATGTATGGATGTTAGTGTGTATGAGGAGACACAATTTTGTTCACCCAATTTGAAACTTAATAATTCCCGTGCTTCTGGTCGAAAATTCCTAAAATTTTACACCAAAGTTTGTGTATTAGGGGTGAATATTTCTAGAAAATTTCAAGAAGATTGGACTATTGGTTTGGGAGATATGGCCTCCTTAATATCTTCCGAACCAACCTGAAGACTCATAAAGGTTATGGTAGCAATTATTAGGGATGAAAACAAATAAAGAATGCCTGGAAAGTCCAGCAACAACGTTACCAGAATTTTTGAATACGTTATTGATTGGTGAATACAATAATATTAAAAAAACCATTTCGTTGGCGACAAAAAATGCCTATTCGAAACACATTTACAACGTAATTTTATTTTTAAATATCGAAAATATATTCTAAAAGATTTTATTATAAATTCTTCTCCTAAGAAAAAGAAGGGAAAAAAATATATAAAATAAAATTGCGAATCGACATATTTAAGAGAGCAAAAGTATGAATAACAAATGATGTAAAAGTCATCCAGTCGTGTGTAATTTACACGAGTCCATGTAACGATTTATTTTTAGAGTTGAATATAAATCGTAAGGTTAAAAAACTTTAAAAAGATAAATATTTAAATGAATTTATTCACTTAAAAAAAGTTAAAAGTGAAACTGAAAAATAAAAGTAGGACAAGGTCTTTTATATACAATATTTTACGACATATTACTCCATAGTAACATTAATAACAAACATGGCAAAGGGTGTAGTTACTTTATTTTTTTTTAATTTATTATTATTTAATTTTTTTTGTTTTGCGAGCCCTAAAAACCTTTTTCTATACCCATAACAAATTCGGAGGACCACAATAAGAAGTGCCTTTCTCTATGACCATAACTTAGTAAATTTGGACGGGCTTATTAGTGTTTTCTGGATTAGGGCATTCGCTAGGCCCACAATGGGAGTGAAGCTCGATGGCTTTCTATGCTCGTAAGTTCGGTCATGCCTACAATGTAAATTGAAGACCTTTTCCAGGTCCACAAAGAAGGATGAGGGAAAACCTGGAGGGCTTTCCTTTATGTCCGTAATACGAGTTATCGAAGTGAGAGCATTCGCCAGGCCCTCAATGAGATGGGAGGAAGAAGCTCGAAGACATTTTTCCACGCTCGTAGGGGTTCGATCGGGTCTCAATGGGTATTTCCGGATGACGAAGAAGGAAAACACAATATCCGGATCAAACCAAGCGTGAAAATCTATGATGTTCCAAACTAAGAAGTCTTTATTTCTTCGATTATCCGGCCCGTATTTAAAATCATTAATAAAAATTTCGGAATTATCGGGATTAATGATTATTCATTCGTTTAATTTTCGAGCAGATTTAATTAATTAGTGAATTAAAATGAAAGAAAACGATCCTTTCTCTCCAACGTAATTTTTCATTTGACAACTTCAGTGATTAACCGGGTTGATGTATTGGAATAAAATTAATGAAAATTCATCACTTTAACGCGAAAATAACTTAGTTTAAATAATTAACCAGATAAATCTACATTAAATACAAACATAGGTTTTAAATATCTTCTCTTAATGACTTTTGTTTAATTTCCAATTAAATTATGTTTATAATGGAAAATTTCAATTTATAATTTAATTTTCCTGCTTAATGAATTCTACATTAAAAAATAAGTAATTTTCTTCCAAATTGAAAATTTCCTACGTTTTATAAATATTTCAATATTTTCCATTTAATTCATTCGTTTATCCGCTTAGATATTTATTAATACTTTATCTACTGTTTAATAATTCATAATGTTTCCAATTATTTAAATAATTAACTTAAACGGCGAATTTTCTATTTTAATTAATATATGAATATTACAGTTTATTTACACTCAAACTTCGATATAGCGCGGCGTCACCCTGGTGAAGCGCCAACGAGTTCTCGTCAATGGATCGTCCTCATATATATTAAATCGGGCCCATTGTGGGCCTACAAGACCCACGATAATTGGTTTAATGGGATACGGCAACGTTTTACCAAGGAAGCACCACCCGTGAAGACTTTCTACGCTAAGCCCGAGGGTTTTGTCAGGGCCTCGTAAAAAGTTATTAATGAGGCCATAAAATATTAATTAATTAACTAAAAAGAATGTTCTCTTTAGGTACGCGAAGAAAAGCGGAAAACACGCGATGTACAATACGAACCCGCGAGTAACCAGTGTTCGGTGATTTTATCTACTCGGCCACATATTGGGAATGGAAAAAAGAGGTTCTTTTAGTCCCCGCGGGGTGTTTATAAATAAATGAACGTAAAATATTATAATTAACTTACTCTATAGAAATTACACGTAAAATATTATTGCGCGAATAACTATTACCTTAAACGCAAGTCTATAGAACTTACTAAACAATCGAGTGTTGTGTTTGTATAAGATAAAGAGTAGAAAATATATCTTCGGGACACGAAGCAAATCATCACACATCGATAGCTAAAGGAGAAACAACAGAACTGATTGGAAAGACGAAGAAAATAAGAAAAAAATTAGCGAATACATCACACAACTTCAACTCTAGAACACTCGATCCATTGTATCGATGTAAAAAAACGATACAGAAAAATCTCTAAAGATGGATTGTGTAATTTTCAAGAGCTTACTCAAAGCCGTGGAAAAAAGAAAGAAAGGAAAAAAAACAATAAGAATAACGAAAAAACTAATAATTCATGCGTGATATCAAAGTTTAAACGTCACGCGAGCAACCATTACTAGTGATTAATTCTTTAAAAATACCGATTACGAGATAAACTTATGGTCATGTAAATAATTAAAATATCAATATTTAAGATAATGATCCGAAAGAAAATAAATCATCCAGTGAAATGCCAGGAAATCATTTATTAAAAGTCTTTTATAGTCTAAATCAAATGTACGGTACAGTACAACGGTGCTTTTAAACGTAAACAATCCAGGCTTTTGTTGGGGGCCTCTCGAGCCAATTAGGGCTTCGTACAAGACCAAATAAAGAGTCAGTTAACCGAGAAATAACAGAGCTGTTTTCGGTAGATTTTAACAGGATCAATAATCCGGTTAATCGACTTTTGGGTCACCCTGTATATACCACTCGTTCTTTTACAGTATCGAGTATCCTACTTAGAAGTTTGAGGCTCTGGTCTTTATCGGGGCCCTCGAAACAACTTAATTTTGAGAAAAAGTAATAAAAAAAAACACGAATTGTAATATTAAAAATTACAATGATAAATATTCCAGATCAAGCGGGGTCAGAATTGGTCGAAGTGCGGGAAGAAATTGTGATCCTCTCATTAATTTAAGATTAAAATATTTTTTGATTGGGGCATCTTTAAAGGGGCCTCCGTAAAGCTTCCGAGAAGCGCAAGTACGGTTCTGTATAAGTGCTTTATATTGTGTAAATTTATATAACGGGGGGCCTACACTAGTCTAGGGCCTCTCACGATCGAAAATCTTTGTTGTTCGAGAGGAAATTACGATTCTTAACAACAATATTATATAAGGAAAATAGAAATAAACCTTAGGTAGGCGGCTTTCGTAAATAAATACTTTGTAGATTCGAATAATAAATATTTACATTAGTCAGTAATTTAATTGATAAACATTGAAAGTATAAATTGAATTCTCGACTCGACTCTTTAAAGAAATCGCAAATATAAATTTTATTATATCAATAAAAATAAATAAATAAATAACTTGTTTACAGAAATATTTAATTTAATTTTAAATAAAAATAAAAATTTAATCAATATCATTACGGAAATCGAACCGGTACCTTACGGATTATTTACAGGAGAATTAATGCGTTAAAAGTAGCGATTTTTATCCAATTAATTTGGTTTAAAAACATTAATTAACCATAAAAATTTAAAGGGAACGACTCAAATTTAAATTTAATTAATTTATTTAATAGAAATTATTCGAGTTTTTATAAATTACAGGCTTTACAAGTGATTTTAGATGAATATAATTAGTTTTTTTCTCCGCTTCTCTTTGCTAATTGCTATCAGATCTTTATTCTTTTTTAAGTTAATAAATTTAAAAATATATATACGTATTCTATTAAATAAATAATCTACAAATATAATTATAAATAACAATAAAAAAATAATATTTTTGTTATTTTTCTCATGTATAATTTGTTACTTCTTAAGATTTTTAAACAGTAATGACAGTAATAATAGAAGGAAATGAATCTAAAAATTCAATTACTGGATGTCTGTCGTTGCCACTTAAACTCCTATTCAGCAAGAAATCCAATTACTTGTCACCAGACATTCTTGAACTTGCAGTTACCTGTCTTCTAATGCAACACCTGGTGACAAGTATTCTTCCGAACAAAGAAAGAATGAAAAAAGACTTTACCTAGAAGTTTTCTGACAATCAAACTTCGATATAGCGCCACCCTCGACGAATATTCGTGAATGGATAAGGATTTTGCATTGCATTGCATTCTATAAATTACCTAACGCTATTTTTTGGACTTTTAAACTACTGTATCGCTACGTAACGTTGTCGCGCATAACCCAAATGACCACTCGATATAGCGAATGTTCGATATAACGAACAATCTTATTGGTCGTTGCTTATTTTAATACAGTGTATGGTTTGACTCAGCCTTTAAAGTTCTTTACATCGAGGAGTTCGCTATAATTCTTGTTGTTTGAAGTGCGATTTTGCGCCGATTTTAGGGACGAACAAATGCTGATGTTAAATCGAAGTTTGACTGCATTTATGAATATTTTTAGAGTGATTTAAGTAGTTATTTTGAATTATATAATTTGCTTACAAGCAAACAATTATTTCAAATTTACATATCGTCATCGTGAGGCTTTAGGCCTTAAAAAGGGGTTCGAACTGGACAGAACATCGAACCGAGCAGTGGTATGGCTTTAGAGTTGGGCCCCTTGATAAAGATTTGAAGTAATGGTTTAATATTAACGTACGTTTTCAAAATGTTTTATTGTAGAAAAATAACAGAAATGTAAACATTACATTAACAGACAAACCTCGATATAGCGCCGTCCTAGTAAGGCGCCAACGAATACTTAGCGAATCTTCCTCCTAACCATTCAAGAACACGCAAATAACTAAATGATCTCATTACTTACATGAATAATTCTTATTGTTTGAGGTATTTCGTTTTAGAGCCACACTCGATTTAGTACCAATTCCAGAGGCGTACAAACGGCAGCGCTAAATCAAAGTTTGACTGGCTAGAAATTCGCTTGCCAAACGGAGGCAATCGCTATTCTTATTGTTTCAGGTGTAACGACCGGAAGTAATCACGCTGACCCCTAAACAACGAGTGGAGCTTGCTTTCATCCAAAACACTGGTTGTTTTCTTAAATTTCTTTAAGATATTGCCAACAGCTTGATGTAAAGCCTCCCGAAGGTCTGGGTGTGACGGTGGAATTCCCGTGCAGCTTTCTGCGTTGTTCGGCGATTGCACCCAACAATAAAACCAGTTCCACTCGTTTTTATGTTAACTGACCCATTGATTCAGACTCGAAAACATTTTTACACCTACTTAATGTAAATATATACTTACTTTTGTGAAGTCCGCATACATAAATCCTTGTTCCAGACCTATGAATAGTACCATTGGAATCAGGAGTTGTTGCCTCGGCTCACGACACAGTAACCCGATACTTCTTGCAGATTGAAGATATAAAGGTCTCTCCATAGGATCCTGAGGAATTAAAACATCGAATTTTTCCAACGCCAAGGTTATTCCAACCAATCCGAAGAAGATTACTCCTAAATAGATTCCAATAAGTGCCAAGGATACAGACGGAGGCAATACAAAATAAATGATGCTGCCATTTTTAAACACGTGACCGGAATCACATTGATCTAAGTGGCACAAACCGGGTGTAGATAATACGTCCGCTGCCGAAATTTTGGGATTTGTTAACAAAGCATTGGACAACTTTACTCTCCCCGTAAATATGTAAATATCTCCACTGTAATGGAGTATCAGAGCAGTTATTAAGTTTCCAAAAATGGCTCCTGAATTAGAAAACAAATGGAAAACTCTTAGATATCGTTGTTGTAATTTGTCACGTATATTTTGAGTCAAACAGGTGAGTTTCGAGATTATCTGATTGAGATAAGTTGTTTTGGCACAGCACAGAGGGCCCAAACTCAAACCCAAAATCAATGCCGCTGGCAAAACTGTACAGGGTCGTGGATAAAAGTAAGAAGCTACAAATATACTGAAGCTTAAAAAGCTAGCCGACATGGTCCAGTTTGTGGAGAGTTTATGCACTATGGTGGAACCGTAGAAGCACGAGAGGACCCCAAAACCGTATACCAAACTCAACGCTTTCAAACCCAATCCCGTTTCTGTGAACAGAGAACTCTGAAGTCCCTGCAGGGCATTGAAAGAGCTGTATACTAAGGCAAATGTGATTCCCATTATGACGACGTTCTTCATTAGTATTCTCTCGTTTTCGAGGGATCCACTGGGAGCATCTTGATTTCCATTGGCATTCTTAGAACGTACCGAATGTAATCGAGATTTAGTAGGCGTTTTTGGACCCTGATATGTTACTTCCACCATAATCTGATCGGATTTCTCGACAGTTGAGGGAATCAACAACTGATCGTGCGATCTTCTTCTCGTTTCCGGGGTTGCCATGGTCGGTCTGTTTGCAGATTCGACAAATTGAGGATAAAGAGAATCCATTCAACGATCCGTTTCGATCAGGGAAAAAGAATCTATCTGTGGTCCCTGAAAAGAGAAATTAGTAGCGGGTCAGTGATTAGAAATGCGATACCAACAATTAGTAATAATAGAAGTAAGTTTCAGAAAGTGGGTAGCGAATGTCGTTACACTGTGATCCAATTAGATGGTTACCCTAGCAACATCTTATATCGTGTTTCCTAAGCTACAGGCGCATTTGATCCTACTTTTATTAATATGAAAGGGAATAAATCAGTCTACATTTTAACTAATTTCATAGAGTATTCAAATTCGTCAAGGCTATTCGAATATTCGACATTTTGAGAATCTTTTTCTACGTCTTAGGGTTGAGAGTTGGAGATTTTTCCCTAATTCCGGAGGAAATTTAGGGGCTCGTAGTGGTTTCTACCCCTATAAATAAATGTTACTTTTACTAACAAAAAAACGGGGCCTGCTAAGAAGCAAAGGCTCATTAAAGAGCAAAAAGAGCCCGCTTTATTCGCGGGCCTCACGCCAAGCTTCAGACATTCCTACCCCTCCTTCATTTACAATGTTAATGCCAAGTTAAAAACCCTATTCTGCCTCATAGAAGATTCATTAAGTTTATTTAAAGAATCAAGGAATGGCACACCCAACGTCAACATCTGTACGATTTCACCTTCAGGTTAAATCGCAACTTGTAATAAAAAAAAAAATCATTCTAAAACTTACTAAATATCCAGGAAATATATTTTCAATCGAGTTTCCCAACCTCACTTAATCGATAATATAATTTTGACGTACTAACCGGCTCGCGAACTATCGGTTGGGACACTAAACTAAAAAACTTAAATAACTCACGAAAATTGGCTTATATTATAAAATGTATTATAGAAATATATCGTGAGGTGAATAAATGTATATTTCCTTCAATATTTTTACATAATTTACAATTGGTTTTTTAGATAAATGCAATTTTTTTTTCTTTTTTCCTGGGATAACTGAAAATAGATTCAGCAATAGAATTTTCTTATTGAAGACTAAGGTAAAGCTACTTCCGTAACAAGAATCAAACACAAAAGAGGGATATTTTTTTATGTTATTCAATACATTGTTTTCTTTTTTATTCGCTGTAATACTAAAAAGTTAACATGGCCTATTTTTATTTTTATGTATTTTTATAACATTATTTTCCAAATTATTGATTTTTATCAGCATTTTTTTCTTCGGATCAAATTTAAATTTTCCATTTTTGTAATATTCTTGAACGAAGCTAATTGAAAATTGAATGATAAACGTCTTCATATTTTAAACATTTCTTAAAAGAAAATTGATGTTTTACTGTAATTTTTTCGAAAGAGAAATGAATTTTATGATCAATTTTAATATATTTTTTATATAATTTACTTTATATAATTTAAATTTTCATATATTTTCATTTTATAAAAGTAAAATATAATAAGGTTAAAAGAATTTTCTACAAATATTTATATTTTCTATCATTAAACTGGCTTCCGTGAATGGCTTAACTAGCGTGCTTTGTTCTTAAAAAATACACCATGAAAGCCAAAAAAAGTACACTAAAATTCCAAAAATACACCAAAAACATACCTAAAACCTGTTTAAATCCCAATAAAACGCAATAAAAATATTTTTTTAAATACTTAACTACCAAAATATATATTAAAATCCAAAAATATTCTCATAAAACCCAAAACGTAGACCATAAATTCAAAAAATACTCCATAAAACTCAAAAATATACCTAAAAATCTGAAATACATCGAAAAATACACCAAAAAACCCGAAAATATATTTTAAAAAAGCCAAAAAATACACTGAAAATCCAAAGGCAACAAAAACCAGAGAATACACCAGAAAACCCAAAAATACACCAAAAAAGTCGAGAATACACCATAAAACGCAAAACATAAACTAAAAATTAAAGAAACATACAAAAAAAATCCAAAAAATCTTTAAAATTTCGAGATTTTTATTGGAAAAAGTTGTCTTTAAGCCACTGCTTTGTTGTTTGAATTAATCTCGATCACTTTATCCTACGATCTTCAATACACTTAATGGGAGTCGTAACAAGAAAGAGGAAAGAAAAAATATCGTCTAATCCCATCTTTGATCATTTCTTTATCAAAGAAAAGCCAACAGAAAAGAAAATCGGATTGTACATTAAAAGTATTTTTCGACTTTTTCTCTCTTGTAAAAATTGTCATAACATATTTACTTCTCGATTATCTTTACAGCATTTTCTTTTTATAGAACACGATAAATTCTTTTATTTTCATACCCGAAAACGTCTTTTAAGCTCAATCGCCGCAAAATAACTTTATTTTTATAATTAAAAATTTGTAAAAATATTTCTAAACATTCTGTGCATAAAATTTTTCAATACTCTTTTGTAGTTTATCAAAAAAGACCCCAGAGAAATCTTTTATTTTCACAAAAGTCTCCACAGAGATCCTTCTTTTAGTTTTTACACATTCCTTTAAGGAAATTGATTTTACAAAGAATTCTATCGACCAAGCCGACTTTACATTCGAGGCCCTAAGCTATATTATACCAGGCCCTTTTCCCTCTACCACAACAATAAGACAACAGCTCTATTTCGTGACATAGTCACTATGCAATTTTTAATCATATTTTTAATTTATTTAATTCAAAATATATATGCTCTCCACCTCAAATTAGTATCGTACATCGTACTTTTCCTGCTAGCAACGGAGTCGTGCCGGTCATCTATCTAATTCCTTTTAGGGTGACGTTTTTGAGTTAAAATTCGCGTGACATCCGGTTCAAACCGGAAGTTCGTATATAGTCTATCTGGGGCATCCCGCTCTTACGCTTTCATGTAATTCCATTCTCGAGATTAAGGAAGGACGGATAGTGGGAATTTATAGGTCTTTTTTTAAAATCGCGGCCCAATAAGAAATCGCCACACGTATAAACAAGATTTCATGGACAATATATTTTTTAAAGAGGAAGCGAGTCCCTTCGCTAGAACTCATTTAGTTTATGTGTAAATCCGTTCCTATATATATGGGAATGGATTTACGTATAGAAAGTATTCTGTAGACAAGATCAAGAGATTAGGAAGTCTCTGTCTTTAGAGATTTCCCAAAGATAAAGAATTAAAGAGACTACCGAATTTAGACATTTTGTGGCCCCAAGCTACAACATATAAGCCCTTCTTCTCTACCAAATAACAATACGAAGAGATGAAAATTAAATATTCCGTTTTTAATAGGGCCCACTCCATCGTAGACGTCGCAACCTCGAATTAATGAACCGCGTTTACGTATATATGAGGATGAAGCGATTCCATTTCACAGCACGGGCCTCTTAGGGCCTGGTGTGACGAGTTTGTTTACGTGTAAATCTAGTTCTTTCAATAGAAGCCCTTTTCTGTCGAGAGAATCTAGATTATTTTGTAGAAAGTACCCTGTACAGAGGGAAGGGAGCGTGGAAAAGGGAGTAAGTTCTCGAATGTTTAAATATTTTTAATAATAATAATAATAATAAATATTAGTAACAATTATAGTAATATTTTGAATTTTTATAAATTTGGTAACTTAATATTACGCTATTAACTAAAATAGCAAGTAGAGTAAACTACTTATTGCCAATTACCTACGACATTAAATCAAACCTTACGCTAAACAAACGGATAATTTTATGTAAGTATGGAGATTTATAATGTCGAGAACGTTATAAACAAAATTAATATATAATTATAATAAAATTCGTAATATAATTTGTAGCATTGACGGGAAAATCTGGTAAAATGTCATTGATAAAGTAGAAGCGGGAATGAAATTATCATTACTCTTCCGATGCATCATTACAGAGATGTAATCTCGAGAATATTTTGTATAACATTTATAATTTACATACCTTAAAATATGTTTTAAGAATTTTTTAGAAGATCGTCTCTAAAAAGTATTTGCATGAAATTGAGAGAACGTCATTTTGTAAAGTGTACGTACACGAAAATAGGAACAATAACGTTTACGAAGAGCGCAAATGTAAACGGGAAGAAAATTATTTACCAAGATCATAATACGAAAATTGAAGAACACCGTTTCTAAGAGCACGCGTACGGCACAACACTCGAAAGAAGATTTATAAAAGGCACAAGTCGGACACTTTTGTAACATTATAACGTCCTTCGATTAACTCGAAAAGCAACAGAAAAGAAGAAAAAAGCGACCAGAAAAAAGAAATTAAATTATTTTTTTTAAATATAAGATTTAAAACTTTTCCATTAAAGTAATGATTGCAACCGAGAATACTAAACGGTTCATTATAGTCAGAATAGAGAATCCCCGGAGCTTGGTGAAATTTCTAGAAAATCCGAATAATGTAATCAAAGATAAGAGTTAAGACGATTCAATTGGAAGAAATCTCCCCGCAGAAAATAAAAGAAAAACATCAAAAATTGAATATAAAAAATAAAATCGAAAAACAATTGGAATATCGAACGACACGAGTTTAATTTTTCAAAGTAAAAAACAAAAGAGACGGCGTGGCCGAGTAAAGGATTTAGCTGCGAGCATCGAGAGAGATAAAAATAAAGGGGAGAAGATTGATTCCATCCATCGATTTTTAGCTTTAATTTCCAATATTCGTTTTATTGACGTTAGTGTGATGGATGTTGACAAGAGTACGACAATATTAATCGAAGTTAGTGGAACGTTAAGCAAATTAGGCGAATTTGCATTAGAGATTAGTTAAACAGATATTGGCCTTCGCCTGGACTAAAAAACAAAATCCTTTTATTTTCCTTTTAAATACGTATAAAGGCTCGAAAAACAATTCGGACGTTGCGGCCGATACGAAGCTCGTAAGATAAAAAAAGGCTCGTAATATAAGAAGACCGATACGAGGTAAAAAGGCTAACGGAAGGCTCGTTGGATAAAAATGCCAATGCGAGATAATATAAGCCGAATTGGCTAATCTAATTTAAGGCTTATTAAATACGAGGCTTCTATTTTAGATCTTGCGTTGTTGTTTATATTAAAAAAACAATGCTGGATCTAAAATAAAAAGATAAGACGGCCAATACGAAGTAAGGAAACCGATATAAGGCTTATAAGATAAAAAAGGCCGGTATAAGAATTAAAAAAAAGACTCAAAAATACAGTTATAACGTAAAGGCTAACGTAAAGCCTAGGCCTTAAAAAGAAGCCATAAGGCAAATAAAAGCCTTTAAAAAAATACAATTTTTAAGGAAGAAAAACATTTTTGTCAGGAGGAAAAAAAAGAAAATTTTTAAAAATTCGCTCTTTCTTGGCATCAAAATTCACTTCAGTTTTTAGAATTTTAACTTAATTCTTTTTTATTATTATTTGTTTTTATTAAAGGAAAATAAAATAAAATTTTTTCTAAAATAACATTTATTTAATAATCTCGATCTAACTTTTATTATTATTTTTTCTTTTTTAGACTATCCCAATACGTTAGTCGAATAATATTAACAGCTTCTTTCTCTATTGATAAAAGTAAAATAAAATCTCCTTCCAAATAACCCTCANACTAAAAAAAAATTATTTTGCTTAATAATATCATACTAATGAATAATTGGATTAAGATTCTCATTAAAATATATAGAAATCATAAAATTTTCTTTTGTAATATTATATATTCAATCGTTTTCCTTACATTTCCTTTATTTATTTATTTTTTTTAATTTATATTCCAATGCATTATAGTGATTCTTCATGTTAGATTCTTTAAGGACTTACAGAACCGACAGAAACATTTTTAAAATTAAATTCTTAGAATTAAATTGAATTTAAAAATCTGTAAACGAAATAAAACTAAGATTAATAAATCGGCATTACAGAAATATGCTAAGAAAGTTAAAAATTTGTAAAAATGCAACTCAACAGAAATGCAACAGACAAGAAAATAGACTATCCACACCATTTTCTTGGCTGTGAGCAACTGAAGTCTATTAGGAACTGTGTGTAAAGACCAAAACACATTTAAAAATTTTCATTCCTGTGTGCACTGCAGCATAACAGAGATAAATATAGACTATTTGTTCTTCTAGATCATTTCAATGAATAACTTATTAGAAGTTCAGCACGATTTTTTCTTAGTAAGTAATCAGTCGACTTTTTGTTTTTTTTTTTAAGATGAAGACAAACCATCAGAACTCATTCTTTTTTCTATGGTGTGTTCCACATTTGAAGTATATCCAAATTTACTTTTGTTTACTTATTTATTTTTGTTTTACTCAAACAATTTAATAGCATAAGAAAATATAAAATTTTAAAATGTTTAAATGGTTGTTTATTGTATATTAATTTTTATATATATTATTTAAAAAATACTTTTTATTACATCATTAATGATTGGAACGTAAGTATAAAAAAGGATTGCTTCTCATTTTCTATGGTTTATCTATCGAAATAATTTAAGATATCAGTTTGTAATTGAATTTACCAGATTGTTAAAAATAGCATTGCTTCCTAGCGAATATTACTCTAAAAAAATTGGAAATATTTGTAATGATGATTATTGCTAATTTAGTTTCGTTATCATCTTCGAAGGTTAATTTAGAGAATATGAACATTCTACAATAAGTATCTAAGTTTCGTAAAGACGGCAAATATGTCTCTTTATCTCAGTTTCGATGTTCTTTAAACCACTTATCTTAGTATATTGTCATCTTGAATCATCCCATTACTAGCAGTAAACACGAAAATAGGCAGACAAAAAAGCTACAGAAGACGGCAGATAGCACGTACACCTTCGGTGCTCAATAACAAGAAGATACAACCCAGACTTCTGCATTCTGTTTGATCCTTCGATATTGTCTTGGTAATGTTAACCCTGTAGAAGCAAATTGTTTTGCTTAACTAGTTTAGCAAAGTTTTTCTCTCCTCCTCTATAATAAACGATTGATATGATTTCGTTCGAAAGAATTTTCTGTCAGACGTTATTATAAATATGGAGGGAAAGTTTATGCAGCTGCAGCACTAGAAAGAAAGAAAGAATATTTCATCAAAACGAAATTTCAATAAAGTAGATTGGTTTGTCTACGTAATTATTATTGGAAGAAAATTAAGTTTGGGATTTCTATTTTTATAAATGTTTCAATTTATTTTTACTGATAATATAATGTAATTTTCGCATTTGTTTATTTTTTAATACTTTTTTTTTCTTCTTGGTATTTTGCTTCATTCTTTGGAAGTTTAGAACATAATAAATACGCTATTAACATCAATTTAAAGTTTCTTTAAAAATAAATCTATCTTTTTATGCATAAAAAAATGTTGGAAATTTGTTCAATATATATATTTTTAATTATTGTATTAATGTCAACTACATGTAAATGATGCGGATGCAGTCGATATTTGACGCATTAATTTATCTAAGAAACTCCTTCTAACCGTTAATTATGCAAAAAGAAAAACTTAAAAAATAATGATAAGGTCATTTAGTTCGTGTATATTTAATATAAATTAGCGGTTCATAAATCTTTTCTACAGGAGGTGCGGGTAAACTAAACAAGCTGCACTTTAGGGCCTGGTGTTACCAGTCTGTAGCTTAGGGCCTCGTATTCTTGCGTGTCATTTGGAAGGAAAGACCCGTTTACACTACAGCTAGGGCCACGAGTCAAGTTTAGAGAATTAGTTTAATTAATAGATAATTTCAATGGAAAGTTATAGAGGGGTCTTAATCGTATAAATTTTGGGCCTATCTTAACGCATGCTCTGTATTTAGGCCCTAACTAAAGTAAAATCTCTAAAGAGCGGCCATTTTTGTCAGGAAGCTCTTATTATTTTCCGTCGAAACGACGAGAAATGCAAAAAAATTCGGGTTTTTTTTTCTGTAAATATGGATGTTAGTGTATTGCTGGGGTACGATTTTGTTTGCCCTCTTTAAAACTTAATAATTTCTGCGCTTTTTGTGGAAAATTTCTGATATTTTGCCAGGAGGTTTGTTTATTAAGAGGGTCGATGCTATTAAATTTTGGCGGTTAGAGGTAGACGGGATCGTGTCATATTTCGAGTGGGGTCGGACTTAATGACGATTTTACTCGTTCTTAGCATTTACAATTCTTTATAAAACCCATCCCTACATCGAAAATTAAGCTTACGATAGTTAAAAATATAAAAAGTTTTAAAAATAAAATATCATAACAGATGACACCACCAAATGTTGCCGGAAAAGTTAAGTAACTCGTTACTGGAATTTTTTGAGGGGACAAAAATGCATAGAAAAGAACCTTCGAACAAAAAAGTAATTATCTTAAATTATTTTCACCACAACAATTTTGAAATTTAATAAAATTATTCAATCTAAGACTTATTTATTACTTCTTACAATAAATAAAATAAAATAAAATAGAAAAAATTAATTAATTTTTTTCCTACTCATCAGTAAGAAGATATTCATGAATTGATTAATATATTAATATATTCATTCAATTCTGTAAAGCATTTTTTATTTTCCGTGGTCAAATTTTACTCGGTGAATTATTCATTACAACTGCATAAATTCAATTATTCGAATTTAATTTCTGTGAATATTTAGTGTGGAGATAAAGAATAAAGATATTAAAAAAAACAAAGAGCTTTTACCCCCAAAGAAATTCTTACATGATGTCAGATAAGAATTTAATGTGTTTCCTGCAACTGCCTTCTTATTTGGAAGAATATTTTTTCCATTTGTCACACTTCCTAAATGATTATCTTTCGTACACTTTTTTCTCTTGAGAGAATACAATTATTATACATTTTGTTAAGATTTTTTTGTGGAGGGGAGATTTTTCCTTCATTTCAAATAAAATATGATGTTTTTAATATTGTTAAGACGTATCTTTCTCTAATAAAACTAAAGAGAAGATTTTTTTTTCTTAAGAGGATTATCGGAACCAATAAAGAAGCGATTTTGATCAATTGCCAACTCTAAGATGTTATTTGTGGTTTTATTGGATTTCGTATCCTTATATTTTTTTTTTTTTTGCAGGAAAAAATAAATTATCTTGGATTTTTAAAATATTCTCCTACTAAATTTAGTATTATTGCTTAATTATTGCTTATTATAAAGGAAGCAGCGGGAAAAAAATTGCGAGAAAACTCGGTCAACGATGATGTCGAATGACAAATCTACAGACGTTTTTCGTATTTTCTGGAGTTATTTATTATTATTTTTTAAAAATACAAATTTATTTTCAATTTGTTATAAATATTTGATTACTAAATTAGTACAATCGCTTAATAAAACGTTATAAAAAATAACGTTGTAAAGGGACGAGCGGAAAGAAATGCAAAATGATGTCAAGTTGACAAATTTTCCAAGAAAATAACACGCTTTTGTAAATTTTTAACGAAAAAAATCGAAATTTACGAGTGTTTTTTGGATTTTTTTTCTTAAAATATGAATTATTTCCAATTTTTTGGATATATTTGATTACTAATTAGTTTAACCGCTTAATTTTTATACGAGGATCTGCGGACAGAAATAATAAATAAATAAAAAAATACACGACTTCTCGTGTGTTTTTTTATTGTTTCTGTCGATAATGATGTCGAGTGACAAATTACACGTTTTTTAAAAGAATTTTTTGGTTAAAAACTCGTGTTTTTTCTGGCGATTTCGTTCTTTCTTCGAGTCTAATTCAATGCATCTCGGTGACATTTTTCTCGATCTTTAACAATTTATGGCATCAAATCGTAACGTGGACATAAAGAATCTTATATTTTTTAGAAAAGAAATAAATAAAATATTTATTTTCTTTATTTTCTATATATATATAAAGAAGAAGATATGGAATTGCTCTTAAGAATTACTCAAAGTAAGACATTCGAATTCTAAAAACTGTCGAAGAGAAAAAAAGCAGATTGAAAATGGATTTCTATCGATTTTTAAAGTGAAACAAAATATTTGATTCGTTTTATTTTTTTATTTATTCTCTCGCGCATTTATTATTAATCGAGATTAAATATTTATTACCGATTTTTTAAATAGAAATTATAAAACTTCGAGGATTTTTAAAAATATAATTATAAAATTACGTATCGAAAAGTCAGTTTTTAGTGTCGGGACTCGATTTAGACTTTTGTGATCTTAGACTGTGACATTTACCAGGCCCTTCGTTTCCCATCAAATAATCTTTACTTGTTTAGCTTTTTGTAAGGGGGCCGACGGGATCATTTGGCACAGATTACGCTTGATAAGGCCCGCTTTTATTTACGTAATACGAAAGGGCCTTTCATTTCTTACAAACTTACATCTAAGAGACTCTTCCTCCTCCATCAAATAATATATTTAAAAGTGTGAGGCCCTCGGCTGTTCTTGTTTAGCTGGTGTGTGGATCCGGCGTAGGAAGATCGACGGGGCCGTTTGTCACCCTTTTAGGGCCTGATTTTCATTAAGTAATTTTAAAAAAGGGCCCTAGAAAGGTAATACTTAACATACCGAAGGACCTAGAGAAGTGATTTTTTTGATATACCGAGTAATATCAGGGGTCGAGCGGACTGACCTTTCACTTCTGACAGGAGAATGAGAATTTTTTTATAGAATTCTGTAAACAAGTTTTTAGACGGAAAATATACTTCTAATAAAAAAAATCAATATTAAGGTAATAGGAAACGTTTCTAAAAAATGGAAAAACATTTTAAATAAAAAATGTTCTCAGATTTTTTATTCGAAAGTGGCCAAATGTTGGAAACTCTTATCGAGTTATATCCATTTTGAAGACGGATTTAATCCATTTATCGCTTTGTTTCCGGAATAAAAAATGCCCAAATTTTCTACAAAAAAATCTTAAAAAATTAAACTAGTTTATACATTTATTTATATTTAACGTTATTAAAAAACCACATTAAACTTTATTCAATTCGTAACAGAAACGCAAACGGTAGCATATAAAATCTGATGTGTTTTTTGGCTCCTTTAGGGGTTCCACCACGTGGAAAGACAAATTTCTATATAAAAAATTTATTATTTAAAATATTTATAAATCTAAAATATAGTTTACGCTTTGATAATATTTGTTCGATAATTAATAGAGTTTTCAGGGTTTTCTTCGCGCGCTAACACATAAATAGGGCCACTTTAACTTAGGCGATCCACGGGGGATCGTCCGAGTGTTGCATTATCTTATCCCACTTTTATTTGTATATATACTTTACATAATCCCACTTTAACCTTAACTTTTCTAATTCCTAACTTAGAGTCTACAGGCCCTTTCAAAAAGGCCCTTTTCGCGTCTATTATTGGTTCGGCCAGGCCCGCAATGCGCTAACTCAGTAACGAGGAGCGTAGATCGACGTATCTAAGTCAATATAAACAAGAAAATTTCTAATTTGATTCGGATTCGAACCCGGATCCTCCAGACTGTAGCGCCTTTATCGCTTCGTTCATCCTTCTATTTTTGAATTCTATTCTTCGGGATTCGGTACTAACTACGATCCTAATTTTGCACAATATCGAGTGTCGCGTAACTCGGGTTTTAGGTGTGTATTAAAAAAATCCCATAAATTCACGAGTGAAGGGTCTCGCACGACTTAAAACTACCATTACGGGGCATAAGCGTAACAGATTAGTTAATGGCGCGCAATCTTACAAAGTACAGTATTTCCTCTGTAACTATAATGCCCTCGAGTTTCTGCGTTCAACTTTTTGGCACACGCCTGCTCCGGATAGGGAGGCGACTCGCTTGGCTCTCGAGTCAAGCGAGTTGCCTCCCTATCTGGAGCATTTTAAATTATTTTAATGAATCTAAAGAAATGTTTAAGTAACGTCAACGTAACGCGAAGAAAACCCGGTAAACGCCTGGTGGCCAGTTTTTTGATCAGGCGCGAACCCACGACTAATGTTCTGTGGTTTTACCCGCTTCGTGTAAGCGTGTGATGCAAACAAACAAATAATATAGTGTTCGTTGTATATAAATCTATTTTCTAATCCATCAATCGATATTTTACACTTATCTTAAAATGTTAAAGAATCATCCCCAATATCATCGTAGATCACCATAATAACACCATTACCCAATAAAGTGTAAGTCAACGTTACGGAGCGATCCATATTCAAACCGGATTCGAATCCGGATCTTTCCATAGTGGTTGGCTAACACTAGAGCCCCATAATTTATAATGGGCAGTAGAGTAGCGTAATTGGAGCAGCTACGTATAATCTATAACGCGTTGTCATTAAGTAAGTTATATTAAATATATACATAAATTCGGAACTTATTACGATCGAACCTCCAATAACGGCCACTTCCGTACGGCCGCCATTTTATCGGAAACGTCGAACAAAAATGGCTTTTGTTTGAGGTTTGTATAAATAACAAACCTCAAACAATATCCATTTTTGTGTATTTCCGTCAGTGGCCGTTGTCCAGAGGTTTCGCTATATTTACTTTTTAGGCTTTGAATTCTAAAATATCCGGAAAAGAAAGATGAAAAAAATAAATCATTTCTAGAAACAATTATATCGAGTAAATTTCGTTCGATTTCTATCCAACTAAGTCCCTGTATTTTGATATTAAAAGTTTATTTTTCTTTAAACATCGACTAACTACTAAATTTCTCTTCCGCTTACCAATCGGAGCATCTATTAATACTTTTTGATCTTGTTTCTTCAACGTTCCCATGAGAAATTCTACTTATTTTCTTCACCTCTAACGTAATTAGGTCAAAGCTTTGCTCGAATTCGACACAAACAAACTTCTTATCCAAACAAACGAGGTCGTCTCCGTATCTGACAAATGTAGAAAAATAATCTCATTGTAATTGGCTTTTTTTCCCTGATAGAACAAAATCCAAATACTCACGGATATTTTTAGAATTCTTCAAAGAAAACTGCGTTAAATCGCTTAAATTCCACGTGTCTTCCAGAAACGACTATATTTTTCTATAATTTACATTTAAAAAATCCAGCAACGAGTTGCTTAACTTTCCCGACATCGCTTGGTGGCGCCATCTGTTATGATATTTTATTTTTAAAACTTTTTATATTTTTAACTATTATAAGCATATTTTTCAACGTAGGGATGGGTTTTATAAAAAAAAAAATGTAAATCCTAATAACCAGTAAAATCGTCATTAAGTCCGACCCTACTGGAGATACGACGCACGACCTCTCTTTATCTCCTCACCCCTTCGATGTTTAACCACCAAAATTTAATAGCATCGATCCTCCTAATAAACAAACCTCCTTGCAAAACTTCAGAAATTTTCGACAAAATTCACGGGAGTTAGTAAGGTTTCAAAGAGGGTGAACAAAATCGTCAACCCCAAACACTAACGTCCATACGTAAAGAAAAAACCCCGAACTTTTATGCATTACTCGGCGTTTCGAGGTGTTCTAACTTCCTCGGGGGTCATTTTTTGACCGATTTCCACATTTTCCCTCTTTTATATATGAGAGAAAGTAAAAATTGTGTAAAATATTCACATTTGTTTTTATTAACTAAAGGTTATCTTTTCGTTAAAAATTAATTATTAGATAGGAAAAAAATATGGGAATTCGTTTGGGAGCGAGCGAATGTTTACACTTGGAAAGTCCACTTCTCTCTTGTTACCATCCATAATTAATTAGAGGATGCTACAAATTACTACTATATTTGCCTAACAAATCGATGTTACGGCAAACATTAATTATTCAAAACACTAAATAGAGATAAAAATTCTGGTCGAGTAGGTAAATAGATTAATTTCGGACGAATTTTATTTTCTTAAATTTTCAAGGACCGCTCGACGAGTCTTACATCTTTTCTCGGTTAATTCTAATAACAACGTTGGCAATTTAACCAATCATCATCGATTTTCTACTGTTTATCAATGTATTAAAAAATAAAAAATTACCAGTAGAAACCTCTAGAAAAATCCAACGTTAATGAATCGATACGACAGAACTGTCACTTATTTAGAGTGGCCAAAAGTCAGTTGACCAAAGACTGTCAGACAAAGCGCCAACGAATATGGCGCTACATCGAGGTTTGACTGAAGTTAATTATATTTTTAAAATCACCTCTCCACTAATTTTATACAATAAAAACACCGTTGTAAACGTCACAGACACACACAGACATATGGGCTATACAGCGAGGTTAACTGACTTTTGAACCACCCTTCTTATATGCACGGTTTAAATACCACAAAAATTAATTATAATTATTTTTCTAAACGTCAAATTATTAATTTATATTAAAAATTAAATTTATATATTAAAATATAGGCCTATATATAAACAAAATTTATATCTTGATAAATTAACGATTACGGGAAGAAAAATTTAAAACTTAAGTTTCCATAAAAGTATATAAGAAATTTTAATAAATATTGCTTTAAAAAATAAAAAAAAATAATTTTTAAAATTTATATTCTGTCAAAGAAAGGAACCATTTTATTTTTTCCTCTCTTTTATTACAAACGTTTCATAAATTATCTTCACTTATTTAAATATATTGTTAACCTTTAGTTACACGAATTTATATTCTTTATTTTTGAAATTCTAAAAAAAATAACAATAATTTAAAAATTAATTTCTTATTTTTTGTGTTCAATATATATATTTTTAATTATTGTATTAATGTCAACTACATGTAAATGATGCGGATGCAGTCGATATTTGACGCATTAATTTATCTAAGAAACTCCTTCTAACCGTTAATTATGCAAAAAGAAAAACTTAAAAAATAATGATAAGGTCATTTAGTTCGTGTATATTTAATATAAATTAGCGGTTCATAAATCTTTTCTACAGGAGGTGCGGGTAAACTAAACAAGCTGCACTTTAGGGCCTGGTGTTACCAGTCTGTAGCTTAGGGCCTCGTATTCTTGCGTGTCATTTGGAAGGAAAGACCCGTTTACACTACAGCTAGGGCCACGAGTCAAGTTTAGAGAATTAGTTTAATTAATAGATAATTTCAATGGAAAGTTATAGAGGGGTCTTAATCGTATAAATTTTGGGCCTATCTTAACGCATGCTCTGTATTTAGGCCCTAACTAAAGTAAAATCTCTAAAGAGCGGCCATTTTTGACAGGAAGCTCTTATTATTTTCCGTCGAAACGACGAGAAATGCAAAAAAATTCGGGTTTTTTTTTCTGTAAATATGGATGTTAGTGTATTGCTGGGGTACGATTTTGTTTGCCCTCTTTAAAACTTAATAATTTCTGCGCTTTTTGTGGAAAATTTCTGATATTTTGCCAGGAGGTTTGTTTATTAAGAGGGTCGATGCTATTAAATTTTGGCGGTTAGAGGTAGACGGGATCGTGTCATATTTCGAGTGGGGTCGGACTTAATGACGATTTTACTCGTTCTTAGCATTTACAATTCTTTATAAAACCCATCCCTACATCGAAAATTAAGCTTACGATAGTTAAAAATATAAAAAGTTTTAAAAATAAAATATCATAACAGATGACACCACCAAATGTTGCCGGAAAAGTTAAGTAACTCGTTACTGGAATTTTTTGAGGGGACAAAAATGCATAGAAAAGAACCTTCGAACAAAAAAGTAATTATCTTAAATTATTTTCACCACAACAATTTTGAAATTTAATAAAATTATTCAATCTAAGACTTATTTATTACTTCTTACAATAAATAAAATAAAATAAAATAGAAAAAATTAATTAATTTAATATTTTCATCAGCCATTAAAAAAATTTCAATTTAAAATAATGAATAAAATAAAACCTTAATTGGCATTTAGATTTTAGTTCCACATGAAAAATTTATTTAAAATTTAGTCTCATTACCAATCAACTAAAAAAAATTATTTTATTTTATTCATTAAATGATAAAATTTCATACAAAAAATTCATTAACAGATTTAATATAATTTCATCGTTTTACTCTTTCAAATATACAAAAATTAATCAATAAAATTCTTTGTTTTTTGAATTTGTTCTATTGAAAATTATTTTTAACTTTAAAAAAAAATTAATTTTTTTCCTACTCATCAGTAAGAAGATATTCATGAATTGATTAATATATTAATATATTCATTCAATTCTGTAAAGCATTTTTTATTTTCCGTGGTCAAATTTTACTCGGTGAATTATTCATTACAACTGCATAAATTCAATTATTCGAATTTAATTTCTGTGAATATTTAGTGTGGAGATAAAGAATAAAGATATTAAAAAAAACAAAGAGCTTTTACCCCCAAAGAAATTCTTACATGATGTCAGATAAGAATTTAATGTGTTTCCTGCAACTGCCTTCTTATTTGGAAGAATATTTTTTCCATTTGTCACACTTCCTAAATGATTATCTTTCGTACACTTTTTTCTCTTGAGAGAATACAATTATTATACTTTATTAAATTTATTCTTTTTTTAATACAAAGAATAAATATTCAATCAACTTTCTTGTTTTCATAATTAAATTTTTTCAAAATCCTTACATTTCAGAGAGTTTACAAGACAAATAGGTCAACGCAGGATTTTCTGCTGTCTCTCTTAAATCTTTTTAATTGAAATAAAAAATTTTATATATATTTTTATAAGAAACTTGTTTTTAATCAAGGAAAACATGTTTCAATGGGATTAAATATACTTTAGACAACCTATTAAAAATTTTTTTGGTGACTGACAAATTGATGCATCTGTTGATCAGTCACCAAAATTATATATTAACTTATATAATTGGAAAATTAAACTTTTGTTCTGTGCTTCTCTTTGTTGGTTTGATAATTAATTAAATTCTGATACTGTAAAAGAATATCTGTTAGATTTATTTGAGGTTGAATACTTGATAGTTTGTTTTTAACTCTCTCTGACCTGTAAGGCACTAAGAGGACCCTTTTTCAGCAAGCTATTATGGGTTCGACCAGGCCCACAATGGGACGGCTGGGCGAGGAGGGATGAGGGTAGGATGGGACCCGACGTGTCCGGACGGTATAAATTTCTGGGGTTTTTTAACCCGTCCAAATTTGATTCGGAGTCTCGAAGCAGTAGTCTGGCTGTTAGATAGTTGATAGTTAAAACAACAAATGTGATTAAAACTTTTATGTTTAAGTCTCTTTTAATATCTTCTACAAATTGAATGAATACACGAGGCCAAGTAGCCGAAGTGGTTACGGTGTCAACCTATCACTCTGAGGGACTTGGAATTGAATCTAGGTAATACCCCAGGACTTTCTGACTAGTGATCTGTCCTAATATATCAGATCCCATTCTTAACCATTCATCTCCATTGGGTCTGGCTGAACCTACAAAGAATTTGATTAAAAAAGGCCCTGTTAGGGCTCTTATGACAGAAAAAGTCAAAGAAAGGTATTGTAATTATTACAATCATTTTTAGAAGAATGGAAAAATACAGACAATAGCATTCCATTATGAAAGATTTATAAAGATATATATATAAGGAAGGAATGCTTTTATCTGCATTCATTTAAATATCAAAAGCAGGAATGCTGATCTTTGGGAAGTTATTTTTTCAAAAAATAAAATTTTTTAGTTATACGTTCCGTTTGTTTTTAATCAAATTCTCTTTTTATTTATAGTGACTTATACAACAATTCACTAAAACATTGTTAACAGAATAATTCTTAATAACAACTAAATTAAAATATTGATTCATAACAGATTAGAATCATGTTAACAAAATTTCATCAAAAAAATATAAATCTGGTTATTTAATTTAGAAAGAGATAAGGTGAAATTCCAAAAGATAAAAATCTTTTGGAATTTTACCTTATCTCTTTCTAAATTAGTCTATTGTGAAATCATTCACTAAACAATTTTGTATCACATGATATTCTCCACACATTCACATTTGCATACATTCAGACTAGACAATCAAAAAATTTTCAGGAATAGATTGATCACAATATATTATACCCAATCTATTATGACCACTGCATTATGAATTCGGCTGAACTTACAATAGGCATGAATGGAAGCTTCTTAATGTTTGTAGGGCAAAGAGAGTAAAAAAAAAAATAATATCAGCATAAAATTTTATTATTGTTAGTTTTATGAAATGTATCTTATTTGATTAATACCAATGCTAGTATTATGCCGGACCAAGATCAAGGCATAGCTACAGAAAAAACTGTTTATATGTCATTTGGCTGCCATTTACAAATTGCAAAACTATACGTTCCCACTGGTGTCCATCTGTCAGTTGTCTGTCCTTCCTTAATTAACCTCCAGAATGGTTAGATAGATGACTGGCATGACTCTACTGTTATCAGGAAAGGTATGATGTACAGGGGCAAGAATTTACTAAAATGAAGAACATTCATTTTAAATTAAATACATTAAAAATACTGTATGATAACACACTGCAGCCCAGCATTGTGACATTATCACAATAAATAATTGCTCATTTGTGTACGTTTCTGTATTTAAGAATTTCTTGACTATACAATGTATTTAGTATGGCAATTTTCTGTAATGTGGTGCACATGTGAAATCCTAGTTTCTAGATTTTGTGTAGTGTACGTGGTATGATGCTGTGCTGAAAAAAAAATTATTGGCATGAAAATTATCTTACCTCTTCTCCAAAGGCACTTTATTTTGTGGGCAAGTTCTGAGTATTTACTAATTTTTTCAGTGTATATATTTTGTATATTGTGGATGTTTGGTACAGCTGTCTATAATGTACATGATTTTGGTTTTGTTTGTAAATGAATGTGATGTCTGCTATGTTATGATCATGGCTCAATCATAGTATATTTTGTGCGCATTGTTTTTTATGATTGTCTCAAGTGTGAATTTGTAATATGATTTCTGGGTGTGTAATAGCTTGCAATTGTATGCAAGCTTTTAATAATTTACATTTGGTATTTGATTTGATATAAGTAATTTGTTTGTAATAAAAAATTGCAACCCAATGATGTGATGTTTAGTTTTATGCATTATGCGATCATGTATGATCTATACAACAGCGAGTGTTTTGTCTTTTATGAGGATAAATTGGGACTATGTAGGGTATAAAGTTCTATTACCATTACTGGAATTCTGGACTTCTGTCCAGAATTCCAGTAATGGTAATAGAACTTTATACCCTACATAGTCCCAATTTATGTTTCTTTCTCTAGATATTCTCCTCCACACAATGACACTTCTCCCATCATTTAGGCAATGATGGAGGAGATAAATGGACTTGGTTGGAAAAATCTGAATCACCTGGCTTACAATCTGGATCTTTCAGTATGCAACTATCACCTATTTGGCCCTTTGAAAAAAGCCTTAAGACATGAGCCAAAATACTGTACTTTTATGGGTATATTGTTGCCAAAACAATGAGAGAAATGTCATCACTTGAAGGGAGTACTTACAGATTTTATTCTTTTAATTTGGTAACTAAATTGACAAATATTATTTTTTTTCACATTATACACTTTTCCAAATGCATTTAATAAAATGATTAAACATTTCTCTTATTCTAAAATCAATTCTAAATAATTTTCATAATCTATTGAAATTTCTAAATATCAATATGAGCTTAAATCTATGAATGACATTCCCATTTCTTTTAATCATCTCATAAATAAAGAAAATTTTGCAAATATTAATAAATTAAAATTTATGTTTATTTGAAAATTAAAAGCAATATAATTTGATATATTTTATAGATTTTAATTTAGCAACAATAAACAGTTATAATTAAAATATGTTATGTATACAACTATTTATGTTTAATAAAATTTCATGGGCTTTTCAAAAAAATATCACTTTATATTATACACATTTCTTTTATATAGGACAAGAGATTTCTTCTTGATGAAGAAAAGTGCAGTCTTCATCCAATAGTGGGCATCCCTGAGGATGATTGAAATGGAACCAACACAGTTTGGTTTTAAATTTTGGTTCTTTTCCTTTCTTTTTTTTAGATTTTGACAAGTAATTGGCACTTGTTTTCTTAGTCGGAACTGTCATGGACACTTTATCTTTAATCACTAAAAATAAGAATAAGTAATTATAATTAAAATGAAAGATTATATTTGCAAAGTAGTGAAGATCACAGTTTTTTAAGTTCTTTTAAATGCAAAAGTCTGTGCTATTATGGTAGGAATACAATTACTCATTGATCAGAAATTATTTATAAAAATTACATTTATTATATTTTTAATATATTAAAAAATTCATACTCTCTTGTTTCTTAAACAATTCTTAAATATTGAAGAGAAATGAATTAACATACAAAAATGAGGTCACAAAAATAAAACTATATTAATACTTGAAAAATAAGTTAAAATGTATTAATTATTAATATTATTAATTACATAAACAAGCTTGTCTTTTAAATAGATAACTAAATGGTTGTTCTTATTTATTTTTAAATCTGCACAACATTTATTAATAGAATGAAATAATTTGATAATTCTATTTTGCGGATTTATTTAGATTTTAGGTTTAGGTTTACTTGGTTACAGCAATGTGACATGCAGACAATCTGCCTAGGGAGGAATACCTCCTGGGAGGTCTTTTAAGGGAATCCAGCCTCTATTTAGGTGTTACTAACATGAAGAAAACCTGAAAGACTCCATGTGATGAGGCACAAATCCACAACCAATGTTCCTTCTAGCCTGCGCGGTTGCACACTGCTCAAATTGTTGCTGCGCGGGTGAGCATGCACACCTATTTGAATTGTTGTTTACTTATTTCTCACTCTGTCTGCAACATGATTATTGCTGCATATATTTCGATTAAATACATTAAGTCATTGAAAGATAATATTTCGTATAAAAGTATGTTTTAAAATGAATTTTAATCTCTACTTTATAATTCATTATTTTAATTTTTTTAGAAAAAAATAAGATTATATATATATATGCTCAGAAAAATTTTTTTGCTCAGAATCTGCTCAGCAAAACTTTTTTTTGCTCAGAGAAGTATATGTTCCACTCATCGACAAAAAAATTAGAGGGAACATTGTCCACAACCACCAGTGTTTAGTGGTTTTATTCAATTGGCCACTGGTTTGTGAATTGTTAACTTTGTCCCTTAAAAGAATAATGTTTCTGGGATAAATTAAATTTACTTTGTGAGGGACGAACAGACCTACAATAAAGTGTTATTTTAAATTTTAATTATTGGGAAATTCAATCATCTAAATTCGAGCGTTTTATCAAGTTAGGCTAAAAGCCATAAAAAAATTATTTCCCACGAAGTTGGTTCCTTGTTGATCCAGCTAGTCAGTGATGTGTCACCCGGAACTTTCGATAGAGTGCCCATATTGGACGCCAGACCATTAACAACAACCTCCTGATCTCCTGGGAAAAACCCAAGAGAAAAAACAAGAGAAAATGGAAAAAACACCCAAGGTCAGTCATCTTTTAATGTCCGTCCACCAAAGTCATCCTCCAGGATTAATACTGTGACCAAGACTCCAGGATTAATACCGTACCTCTTTAAATTAAGGATATCATCCCCACTTCAGTGCCTTCACACTTCCTGTTAACAGACAAGACCCAGAACTATTTTGAGCGAACATTCCATCAGCGGTGTCATCTGACCACAGATCTTCGACCCAAAAGAAAGGTATTTATCAACCCGTGATTCGTTTGTAAACTCTCTCTCTTGAACGGCCTAGTATAATTAGGGGCTATGCCAGAAATTGAATATATCTGTATTTTCTTTTGTTATAATTAAAATTGTTATTTATTTGTTACTATGGAGTCCGAGTAAGTCACTTCCTCATCTCTCTCCTCACCTCTACTCCGAATCCAACCGCTCACCCGCTACCGCTTGCGTGACGTAAAGTCACGATTTCTGAGTCCGGTGAGACTCGGTGGTGTCACATCCTGACGTGGTGTCAAAGAGACACTGACCCTACGGTCACAACTTAAAGACATAAAATATCTAGTACATATGACATGACCAAGAAGGCCGATGCAATTTAGGCTTAAGCCTACCAGTCTGCCCAGAATTAAATCTGGGTATGACACTCAAGGAAATTTTTAGTCAGTGAGTCCCATCCCTCACCACTATTCATGATGGGTACAATTAAAAGGCTACTTTAGTGCCCACAAGACAGAACAGGTAAAAAATAAAGTATAAGGTGCATATATTATTTCAAATTTAAGATGCACCCCAAATTTAAATTTAAGATTTTCAGGAAAAAATTAAATGATTAGAAATAGAAAAGAAGTTTAATCGATGCTTTCTCATCACCTCCCAACCTAATATCTCGATTTCATCCGTTCAATATAGAACAGAACAAAGAAGTTAGGCAGTCGTTGCCAGTCCCTCAAAGGTATATCATCCCCTATCTAGGGCCTATTCCAATTCCAATGGATACACTTCATTATTGTGCACCTAGTTCTTGTGAATACTCAGTTAAACGTATATTTCCTTATCTACGGATACGCCTTTTTTTTGAAGACAAACTCTAATTCAGAAGACCAAGATACTCCAGAGCGATCCAGAGAACCTCTCAACAAACAGTACCAGACTGTTGCCTAACATCATCATTATCCCAAGGTATTTATTGCCATGTGCATCTCCTGTAAACTCTCTTTCTCGAAACACAACATTAGGCCTAGCTATCCCTATTGATGCCCTGTATGATCACAAATTTCTTGTCTATTACAAATAAACGTTGTTTCGTTAACGAGGCCTCTGCGTGAGTCACTTCCGAAGCGCTGTCTCTCACTCCATCCCAAACCCGACTGCTCGCTTAACCTATTTCAGAAGTGCCGCGGCTTCCGTGTCAACCGAGACGCGATGGTGTCAATCCTGACAATGCATCGAAGATGTGCCAACCCCCAGTCACATTTCCAGTCATATTCAACAGGTATCATTTTTACATGATACAGTTTTCAGTTATTGTCAACTGAAAATGGCATTTGACTTTCTTCCTGTATTCATTTAGCTACAGAAATTTAGGTTTCAAATATTTTTATTTCCTTACATTATTTATATTCAGCTGAACAGCTGAATTGTCACTCTGTTTAAGCAGTAAATAGTTACCTTTGTTCTAAAACTTCCTTAACTAACATAATAAACATTATGCAAGGTATAATACAAAATTTTCCTTCTGTTATTTTACAAAATAATGATTTTAAGATTTTTTAGTTGACAAAGAATATCTTAAACTTAAAGAAAGAAAAATATTTACCTGAAAAAATATGTCTATGATTTTTTAATAAAGTTTGAAGGCCACCATATTGACTTTTTAATTTTTTTAATAATTCTGGGTCTAACGAGGAAGCTAAATCTTTAATTGTCATCTCCCCTAAATATAAAAAAAAAATCAAAATATTTCATTCCAGTAAATTAATTATCAAAATAACTTATTTCATGTAAAAATAAAAACTACATATATTAAAAATAATAAAAATATTAAACCTCTAACAAGTAAGCTATTAGTTGAACCAATGGCACCAATATATCCATGTCAAACAACCTATGAAAATTCTAAAAATCTAAGTCAAATATAAACCTGGATTTTCAAGTGCTGCAGACTGACACCTTTACCAATTCAGCACTGCTGTCTTTGTGAAATATTTAATGACACAATTAATTAATTTTGCAATTTTATTCAATTCAATAATAATCGTTAACATGATAAAAAAAGTTTTTTTTAGGTCAAAAGAATGATTTCCTGTTGTATAAATTCTATGATATAAAAGTATGGTAAATAATTATGCATAATACCTTACAACACTAATTTCATTTATGGCATTGTATATTATTTATATCAGTGATTCTCAAACTTTTTCGATCCACCGCCCCCTTTGTTCCATAAAGTTATATCCAANACTTTTCCATTAAAGTAATGATTGCAACCGAGAATACTAAACGGTTCATTATAGTCAGAATAGAGAATCCCCGGAGCTTGGTGAAATTTCTAGAAAATCCGAATAATGTAATCAAAGATAAGAGTTAAGACGATTCAATTGGAAGAAATCTCCCCGCAGAAAATAAAAGAAAAACATCAAAAATTGAATATAAAAAATAAAATCGAAAAACAATTGGAATATCGAACGACACGAGTTTAATTTTTCAAAGTAAAAAACAAAAGAGACGGCGTGGCCGAGTAAAGGATTTAGCTGCGAGCATCGAGAGAGATAAAAATAAAGGGGAGAAGATTGATTCCATCCATCGATTTTTAGCTTTAATTTCCAATATTCGTTTTATTGACGTTAGTGTGATGGATGTTGACAAGAGTACGACAATATTAATCGAAGTTAGTGGAACGTTAAGCAAATTAGGCGAATTTGCATTAGAGATTAGTTAAACAGATATTGGCCTTCGCCTGGACTAAAAAACAAAATCCTTTTATTTTCCTTTTAAATACGTATAAAGGCTCGAAAAACAATTCGGACGTTGCGGCCGATACGAAGCTCGTAAGATAAAAAAAGGCTCGTAATATAAGAAGACCGATACGAGGTAAAAAGGCTAACGGAAGGCTCGTTGGATAAAAATGCCAATGCGAGATAATATAAGCCGAATTGGCTAATCTAATTTAAGGCTTATTAAATACGAGGCTTCTATTTTAGATCTTGCGTTGTTGTTTATATTAAAAAAACAATGCTGGATCTAAAATAAAAAGATAAGACGGCCAATACGAAGTAAGGAAACCGATATAAGGCTTATAAGATAAAAAAGGCCGGTATAAGAATTAAAAAAAAGACTCAAAAATACAGTTATAACGTAAAGGCTAACGTAAAGCCTAGGCCTTAAAAAGAAGCCATAAGGCAAATAAAAGCCTTTAAAAAAATACAATTTTTAAGGAAGAAAAACATTTTTGTCAGGAGGAAAAAAAAGAAAATTTTTAAAAATTCGCTCTTTCTTGGCATCAAAATTCACTTCAGTTTTTAGAATTTTAACTTAATTCTTTTTTATTATTATTTGTTTTTATTAAAGGAAAATAAAATAAAATTTTTTCTAAAATAACATTTATTTAATAATCTCGATCTAACTTTTATTATTATTTTTTCTTTTTTAGACTATCCCAATACGTTAGTCGAATAATATTAACAGCTTCTTTCTCTATTGATAAAAGTAAAATAAAATCTCCTTCCAAATAACCCTAGAAGAAATGTAAACTTGTTTATTTACATCAAAGACATTAAAAAATAATGTATAAAATAATTGTCTCGTATGAAAATAAAGATGAATTTAATGAATTTCCACGTTTTAAATTAAAAATAAACAAATTACGATTAAAATAATTCAATTAAGCATCCTTTAAAGTAGGTTAGAAAGACGATTTAAGGACGACGTGGTGTGTCGTTTCCCAACCATTTTTACACTCGGTACAGTGACATTATTAAAATAAATTCAGTCTTCACCCTCGAGGGGTTCGCGACCTACCAGTTGAGAAGCGAATTTCTTACAGATTTCAAACGTAGGAGACGTAAAAATAACAAATCAAAGGGAGAAAACATGAAATTCCGTGTACGAAAAACAGCTGATTTTTAAATTCGTACCTCCGTTTTCTAAGATTATGAAAAGTCCCAAGCGCGATTTCGTTAACGAACCGATAAAATTGGTCATTCTTAATAATTATAATCAAGAAAATCGATAATTAAAGGCGATAATTTGATTAGAATGCTTACCTATAGGAGTTAAGCTGGTAGGAGAAGCACATGGCGAGATCGTGTAGCTCGGGTCCTTCGCTCGACTGAATGCGTGACGGACATCACGCATGCGTCATATATGAATAACTCCTCTCAGGTACAGGTATCACCTTGATCTCTATTTCCGTGCAGATAACTTAAGTGATAGCAAGAACATTCTAATATTTCAAACTCGAATTAAAGTCGCGCATCCCTCTCTTCTCCCTCTTCCCAATTTTAAGTTTCGTGCTAAAAAAAAACCCTTAAAAATCCCCACTCGTGAATAATTATAAAGATAATATAATGAATAAATGTATTTTTTGAGATATTCGTTAAAAAAACACACATTTTGTTCTTCTTCATCCCAAGGGCGAATTGCTAAAGAGTAGGAAGCAATCGAACTAACCATATTTCTTATTCAGTACATTTGGGTAGAAGAAAGTAGATCCATTTATCTTGCTAATAAACAAAGAAGACATCAAAGAATACCGCTCCTTTACTATATCTTCATTTATAAAACATACACAGACTTTGTTATTTATTAAAATACATGGAAACACCTTGGAGTCAGCTCCCAGAAACTCCTAATTTCTACTAAAAATTTTAATTCTTTATCGTCGAAAGTAGTATTATTTGTTAGAAAATTGCGTAAATTTAGAAAATCTCAAAATTTTCTACCCGATACGTGTTTAATTAGAAGAAAATCTCGAGATGGCAAACAGTAAACACGAATTTCCTCTGTTTACGTTGAAAGCCACTGATATAATATTGATTTCTCTCCACTTAAATAATATAAAAATACATATAATTTAGTAAAATATCGTAGTATTATGTAGAGCAAAGCGTTTTATCTTCTAAAAATACACAATTTTAAACGCGTTTATTGACTGCTGATCTTAATTAAGTTCCTATGTTAACGGAATGTTTGGTCGTTCCTTAACCACACCCATTGTTGGGTCATTGAACCTTATCATTGATAGGGTACATCGATTCGTTTTTAACACGATAATGTTCCAAAAAAAAGTTATTTTGATAGATTTTATCCAATTTTACATCGATTTAAGTTTAAAACACTTAAAAAAAATACCATTTTGAAAGATTCCATCGTGGTGTTTCCGATACAAACGACGCAGAATAGAGAATCCCCGGAGCTTGGTGAAATTTCTAGAAAATCCGAATAATGTAATCAAAGATAAGAGTTAAGACGATTCAATTGGAAGAAATCTCCCCGCAGAAAATAAAAGAAAAACATCAAAAATTGAATATAAAAAATAAAATCGAAAAACAATTGGAATATCGAACGACACGAGTTTAATTTTTCAAAGTAAAAAACAAAAGAGACGGCGTGGCCGAGTAAAGGATTTAGCTGCGAGCATCGAGAGAGATAAAAATAAAGGGGAGAAGATTGATTCCATCCATCGATTTTTAGCTTTAATTTCCAATATTCGTTTTATTGACGTTAGTGTGATGGATGTTGACAAGAGTACGACAATATTAATCGAAGTTAGTGGAACGTTAAGCAAATTAGGCGAATTTGCATTAGAGATTAGTTAAACAGATATTGGCCTTCGCCTGGACTAAAAAACAAAATCCTTTTATTTTCCTTTTAAATACGTATAAAGGCTCGAAAAACAATTCGGACGTTGCGGCCGATACGAAGCTCGTAAGATAAAAAAAGGCTCGTAATATAAGAAGACCGATACGAGGTAAAAAGGCTAACGGAAGGCTCGTTGGATAAAAATGCCAATGCGAGATAATATAAGCCGAATTGGCTAATCTAATTTAAGGCTTATTAAATACGAGGCTTCTATTTTAGATCTTGCGTTGTTGTTTATATTAAAAAAACAATGCTGGATCTAAAATAAAAAGATAAGACGGCCAATACGAAGTAAGGAAACCGATATAAGGCTTATAAGATAAAAAAGGCCGGTATAAGAATTAAAAAAAAGACTCAAAAATACAGTTATAACGTAAAGGCTAACGTAAAGCCTAGGCCTTAAAAAGAAGCCATAAGGCAAATAAAAGCCTTTAAAAAAATACAATTTTTAAGGAAGAAAAACATTTTTGTCAGGAGGAAAAAAAAGAAAATTTTTAAAAATTCGCTCTTTCTTGGCATCAAAATTCACTTCAGTTTTTAGAATTTTAACTTAATTCTTTTTTATTATTATTTGTTTTTATTAAAGGAAAATAAAATAAAATTTTTTCTAAAATAACATTTATTTAATAATCTCGATCTAACTTTTATTATTATTTTTTCTTTTTTAGACTATCCCAATACGTTAGTCGAATAATATTAACAGCTTCTTTCTCTATTGATAAAAGTAAAATAAAATCTCCTTCCAAATAACCCTAGAAGAAATGTAAACTTGTTTATTTACATCAAAGACATTAAAAAATAATGTATAAAATAATTGTCTCGTATGAAAATAAAGATGAATTTAATGAATTTCCACGTTTTAAATTAAAAATAAACAAATTACGATTAAAATAATTNCCTTACTGTACATTGTTCTCATCATCTGGAAACCATTAAACGCAATGTTTCCTCTTATCAGCCCCAATTTTGCCTTTGGTCACCGTTCAATACCCTGCCTCTATCATAGATCTATTCATCGCGCCAGAAGGGGGCGTTATTGCTTACTTTGAGAAACGCTGAGCTAAAATAAAAGTCAATGTGTTAGAAATATTCAAGTTGTGACCTTCAATAAAAAATAAAAAATATATAAAATGTCAACATTTTATATATATTCCATCGAATTTTTATATATAGAATTTGTCTGCCGTCGCCCCTCTATATTTCCTTAACGCCCCCCAATTCTGTTTGAGCCTTCTACTGCCCCCCTGAAAGCCTGCCGCGCCCACAAAGGGGCGTTATCGCCTACTTTGAAAAACGCTGATTTATATATTTCACACCTTGACACAAAAATCTTTAAACATGCAGCCTTTTTATTCACTTTTCTAACGTTTTCGGCCAGTTTGATTTGCCTTCCTTGGGAACAGAAAAATCCGAATGATTCTGATTTCTATAACAAAATTTGAAAAAGAACTATACTATTGGATTGTTCGGAAAGTAATTTCGTTTTTTTTACCACTAGACAGATTAGTTGCATTTTTCCCGCCATTTTCATTCTAAACCGTATTATCATTATATATTTTGACAGCTAGCATTTTAAGGCTTATTTGTAAAAAATTTTGTTTGATTTTGTGCAATTGTTTATTTTTTGTGTCCCATCAAATATGGAAGATTTAAAGCAGCATTTTCGCCATATTTTGCTCTTCTATTACCGAAAAGGTAAGAATGCTGTTCAAGTGAGAAAAAAATTGTGTGATGTATATGAAGATGTATTGACAGAATGACAGTGCCAAAACTAGTTTACAAAATTTTGTTCTGGCAATTTCAATATTGAAGATGCACCACGTTCTGGATGGCCAATTGAGCCAATGATAAAGGTATCGATTGAAGCAAACTGCCGAATAACAACACGTGAAATCACTGAGAGATTAAATTTGTCAAATTGAACCGTTTATGATTACTTGAAACAAATTGGTTTTGTTTCAAAGCTTGATATAGGGTTTCACATGTTCTTAAAGAGAAATGCTCTCTTTGGGGGGATTTTGAGGAAATTTTTTTATGGAGCTTTTACCAGACAATTTAACAATTGATTCAAAAGTGTACTGCCTTCAAGCAAACAAATTGAGTAATATCATCAAACAGAAAAGGCGGCCAGAATTGATCAACAAAACAGGCGGCCAGAATTGATCAACAAAACAGGTGTAGTGTTTTACCACGATAATATCAAATTTCACACAAGTTTGGTAACTCGTCAGAAACTGTTATAACTTAGATGGGACGTGCTATCGCACCAAACATACTCGCCAGATGGAGCACACTCAGATTATTATTTGTTCCGGTCTATACAATTTTTTTTAACTGTAAGACATTTACTTGAAATAACAATGTCAAAAATCACTTGGATCAGTTTTTTGTAAGCACGATCAAAACTTTTATGAATGTGAAATCATGCTACTACCAGAAACGATGACAACTAATATTTGATCAAAATGGCCGATATATAATTCAATAAAATATTTATTTATTATAAAAATATTGTGTTTTTTTCAACTGAAAAAAACGAAATTACTTTCCAAATAACCCAATACATTGGAGCCACAGGGAGGTCATTGAAAAAAAGGCTAAAAGAGCATAAAAGGAATGTGCAGAAAGAGCATCCAGTCACCACACTAACAACGTATGTTATGACAGACCCGACAGAAGTCACAGTGGACTGGGAAAGAGCTAAAATAATACAAAAGATCCAGGATAAGAGACACCTGAAATATGCAGAAGCATGGCAGAAACATAAGACAAACCAGGAAGGATTAGCAATAAAGTTCAGAGAGTCGAGTAAAGTCTCAGCGGCTTGGAGAGCAGGCATAATATGAATAATCTATTATAAAAAAGGGACAAACAGCAGACACAATGGTGGCCTTCTCTATATTAGCAGTTGTGTTAATGTATTTTTGCATTTATTTACTTATTTGTTTTATTTATTTAGTTATTTATTCAGGTATTATATGTATGTATAGTTTATGTATATAGTGGTACAAGTAACCAATATAGATTGTAATTCTTTATGTACGAGCTTGCACACTAGACATATAAGAAAATTCAAAGTTTAAAAAGTTCCAAAACAAATGTCATTATAGAAATTGGAATCATTCAATTTTTCTGTTCCCGAGGGAGGCCATTCAAACTAACCAAAAACGTTAGAAAAGTGAATAAAAAGGCCAGATGTTTTAAGGTTTTTGTGTCGAGGTGTTAGTATTAGTTGAATGCAGTTACAGAAGAGTTTTATATACAGTGGTACCTCAGGATACGAACGCCCCAGCATACGAAATTTTCAGGATACAACACGAAATTCGAACATATTTTTGCTCCACGATATGAACAAAAACTCACCATACGACGTTACATTAGTTCGCAGCGCCATTTTTTATTCACTTCTGTTCTTCGATCTCAGTCCGCTTGTTTGCTTCGTCGTGGAAGGATCTCGCTCGCTAAAGGAAATCATGATGTATTATCAGAAAGTGACTGATTTTATTGAAAAGAAACATCCCGAAAAGGTTCACACTGGCCGTATTGCTGCTCGGAGTAATGACATTTGCCTAACTCATTTTAGAAACATTTTAAAAAGTAGGCAAAGCCAAACGTCTTTGAATAGGTATTTTACCAAGTGACCTTTATCCAGTGAAAGTGCTGGTGGAAGTGAAGGAAAGAAAGCAAAATGCAGTGAATAAAAATTAAAAAAATATATAAAACAACGCTAATTTTTTAAATCTTTTCTAAGTTATTTTTAAGTTATTGTTATATTATGTTATGTAAGTTAAGTTTTAGTATCATTTCCCTTCTCCCTCTCTTCCGCCACCAGTTTACACCTCCACCGTGGTCTATCCTCAAAGGTAAAATGCGAATAAAACTACATTTTTTTTTAAATCAATTATTATTCTATTACGGTTATTTATACATTTACAACTACAAAATGCATTTTTCAGTGTTTTCCTTATTATAGTTATTATTTCTTTAATGTATTACTTAGCTTTAATTTGAGTGTGTTTTTCGTATTGGAACGAATTATTTGGTTTTACATGTAATCGTATGGGAAAAAATGATTCACCTTACGACATTTTCATGATACGATCTCAGTGTCGGAACGGATTAATTTCGTATCCTGAGGTACCACTGTATTTCAAATAGTAAATCTGTTAAATACTATAACATTCTTCTTTAATTTCATATGATATGATAAATAAAACATCTTTATATTATGGGTGATCCTTAATTTTCAAAATACATTCCAAAAAGTTTACTTCCAAGGAATAGAATTGGCAATTCTGTCAACCAGCCATACTTGTTTCTGCCCTGTTAAGTGTCATGAAAAACATTCAAAAACTTAAATATTCATTTAGAATGAACTCAATGGATAACATTTGAAACTCTATATAAATAAATCAGTAATGTATACTGATGAGTCACTCAGTCATCATCAATTTCCAGCATCACCAAGTCTACTCTACACTGGCAAACTTTCCATTTGATTACCCTGTAGCTTCACAAAGATGTTAAAATATTGCATGTATCAGAAATCAAAATATAAACTCTAGTTATGTTACTAAAATTTATATTTTCCATCTTCAGTTCAAATTAATTTGTTGTTTTCATTTAAACTAAAGATGAACAACTAAAAACTGTAAACTTAACTACTTAATTATGCTTTATTCTATAATATGCATGAACATAAAGTGATTTATAAATATTTAACAAAAAATACATACCTCCTCTATTCCAATGAATTTGATTGTCGTTAGTTGAAACAGTAATAAAACAACATTGTAAATTTAACAGTAAACTTGCTAATTGTTTAACTACATCATCTATATAATTTTGATCCAGAGTACTGCAGTTACATACTTCTTGATTCCTGTTGCGAGGCCGAAACCCAGAAATCCAGTTATGTTGAATCTCGTCGGTCGGAAGATTTTTATCACATAATTTAGAAACTTCTTTAACTTTCCCAGAATTATTTGCATTTTGTTTGAGAAATTTATTTATGTATGCAGTTCTTTGAAAATCAATTTCACTTTCTTTTGATGATGAATAGGTACGAGACAGGCAAACAAAACATAACTGAAATAAATAAATGTATAAAAGTATTATATTTATATACAGTACATATTATAGAATTATAAAATATAAATATATTTTTTTAACTAACTCTTTTTGTAGATGGAATTCTTAATTTATCTTCCTTTACTTCGAAACCCATTTTCTCACATACTTCTTGTATAAAATAGAGATAAGACTGATACTGACTACAACCAGCATGTGTTCTGTGATATTTTCCTTCAAAACTGTACGGACAACATGGTAAAAGAAATATTCTCATACGATAGGAGGACCTAGAAGTATTCATACAACATAATAAATACTGATTATTAATTAATTATTAAATTATTAATAATCATCTAAGCAAATTTAAAACTTAACTAATTATAAAAGAAACAATTATATTAATCAATCAATAATAATTAATAACATAAAAATTTTATTAATTAATAAGGATGTTCTAATTACATATCACATTAGAAGCCAGGTTCTAACTTAAATAATTGTCTGAAATTTTTATTGTTTAATGTTATACAATGTAAAAATGACAAGTGACAGTCATCTCTGTTGAATTCTGATGTTTGTTTTTTAAAAACAATACAAATGAGCATTAAAATCCTAATATCATGTAAAATGATCTTTTTTGCTCTTCATTTATTGAATAGATGAAGAAAAAGATGAATACTAATTAAATATTTAAAATGTATAAAAACAAAGCAAGCTTAATTAAGTAACATGAATAAACAATTAATTGAACACTTAATTAAATTATATCAAAAGAAAATAACTGTGAATGTTAAATCCAGAAATTATCCTAACCATTTGGTAAAATCATAACTTATTAACAATTTAATCAACAAATTATTGATTTTTATTAAATTTAATATATTTATAAACAACAAATTATTATTTAATAATTTATAAACTCTAACTTCAAATAATTTCTAATTAAAAAATTCTAATGCACGAAGGAGTTGGTGTTGACTAACATTTTTATGATTGTATTTTGTATAAAATCTTTAATTTTTATATATTATGTTTAATTTAATGTATTTGTAAAAATTTTTGTTTCATATTCAAATGTATTTGAAATAATGCTAAATGTATATTTAAATTTGATTCAGTTTTAAAGTGAAAGTTAAGATCTAGCCTGACAATGGCCAAATGTTTAATACCAGCAAATATTCAGTGAAAACATTTATCAATATTAAAGTTTTCTGTTGATTTTATATTTCTGTTCTATCACTGTTTATTATTGTATTGTATAATCTATCGATCATAAATGAGTTTTTTCTATTAGTTACATTCCTCTTATTTATTACATTGGCACAGTAAATCCTACCAACTTTGGACTTTACATAACTTGAACAAACTTTTTCAAAAAATTGTACAGTAATTTGAAATTTCTTGACAATAGAAAAATTATTATTAACAAGTAATTACAATTATAATGAAATTATAATTAATGAGTGTTTTCAATACCTGGAAGTATTTGAGACACCATATATTATTACTATAGTCAATCATTTACTAAAGACTGTATATTGCATTGTCATAAAATTTTTTGAGCTCATTTCTGTAATAATAAATTCAGTATAACCTTTTATTAGGTTATACTGCTGAATTTAAAGCTCAGTAAAACTGTATAGTGCTGATTGATAAATTACTCTACTATATAACCACTTATTGTTTTCCGTGTCATTGGAGAAAACACCCTGCTAACCCTGAGTTAGTGGGATGTAACAGCCAAGTTTATGAAAGTTTATGAAAGAACAGACTTTTGTAAACTTGGACCACTTTTACCCCTTATTAATTCAAGTTAAAGGAAATATACTATATTTTGGTTTAAATTTGTTTCCTCTAATGTTTAAAATTCTTAATATGATTCATATTTTGTTATAACTCTTCCTTCTTTATTAATTTTGAATAAGTACAATGTCATTACAATGCATTTCTTTAAATATACAATAACTCACATCACGTTTTCTCATAAGGGATCAGCAGAACCATTGTGTCTTGTTTGATCTTAATATGTTGAGTCCCATTCTCACCACTTGCCGAGTGCACGATAGGCACGAAAAATTTTCTGATTTGTATGCATGAAAAGCACAATTTAGACAATTTAAAAAAGAAAACAGCATAAATTTTATTTTCAGAAATTAAATTTATTCACAACATAAGTTCGCACTAGTGTTGCTTTTAATCCTGTAATTGGGCTAACTATTCTTTGTAAATATTGGATTTGTAATTTAGAATTGTATAAATTCAAGGAATAAATAAAGCCAAAGAAGCAGAATGTATTTATTTACACAGAAATAATAGAGAAAACTATTGAATCAAATATAAAATTCTATAACAATTTATAGAATATAAATGTAAAATATTTAGATACCATTAAATAAAATAATAAGTTTAAATATTAACCAATTATGAAACATTTATAATCAGAAAATTAAATATTTAAACTTCTTTGAATACAATAATAAAAATACATAAAATCTTTTCTACTTTTTTAAAACTGAAATATTTTTCATTGTTAAATAAACTAAAAAATGATTCCAATCTAATTTCATTAACTCAATGGGCATTGGATGACAATATAACAACATACAGACAAATCAATTTCAATTTTTGAAAACCAAATTCTACTTTCCTCTCAGATTTCTTGAACTGTACATATAAATAAGGTTCCTACTGTAATTGTTGTTTTAAATTCTATGATTTTCTCTGTCTTCCCCTGGCCAATTTTCTACATATTCCCCAATCCTCACGTCCTTTACAGTATGGCACATTAACAAAATAAAACATAATTTGACTTACTATGCACATACACTATCACCTCTCCAACTTTTTAATTAGTTATTTTTTCTAATTAACAGTTATATATTTTTTATAATTGCCAAATTATTAAAACTAAAAATAAAATGCTTTATTAAATTAAATTAGTTTATCCTGTTATTAATTCACGTAGAAACATAACCAAATAACCGCCTAAATTATTGGGCTATAACTCCGCTAACATTCAATATTAATTAATGATTAATACTAAATACAGTAGAACCTCGATTATCCGGACCTCTATTATCTGGATTTTCGATTATCCGGATTGTCAAAATAAACAAAAATTTTACAAATTTGCTGATTTGCACTTGGCGAATTACGATACTGTTTATGTACATGATGGAATGCATAACTTTTTTTGTTTCAACAACATCTCACCCGGCACAGTGGTCGTAAACTCTTAAATATATTTTACGTAGTAATAAAACTTGACATACGTATTTATAAATAATTTATATTCAAATTACATCATTTCTATGACCAAGGGCAGCATATGGGCAACGTTGGCCACCACCTATGCCTCGCGGTCCGAAAGGCCTCGCACTTTGCGTTTATGCATTACTTAAAAGCTGCAAATGTGACGAAAAAATTTTACTCATCATAAAACGATAAATAGTTTGTCAAATTTTTATTCATAAAAATGCAGTTTCAACTGCTTTTTATTTTATAAAATCCGTCTT